>NC_134354.1:132702924-132948943 GCF_048569485.1 Anomaloglossus baeobatrachus
GTAATCAGCCTGTGAGCTGGGATCTGTTGCCCTCTGCAGGGATAAGCAGAGAGCAGGGTGCTGCAGGGGGAGGACCAGTGTGTGGGGTGGGGGCTACCACAGCAAATGTGGGGTCCCCAGAGATTTCACAGCGGGGTTCTGTTGCTGCAGGAGGGGAACAGGCAGGTGAGATTGGGGCCGGTCCAGGAGCGGAAGTGCTCCCAGGTAAGATCTCGGTGCATGGTTCCCCCACAACCGGGGTGTCAGGAAGCCAGGTAGGTCTGCCTGAACCGGCGACTTGGTCAGGAACGGAGGAGGAGCAGGCACGACCCACGGTCGCAGCGGCTGTGGCCGCTGTCACCCGCAGTGGGAGTGCTGGAAGCCAAGGGGCCTCCCGGAGGTCCGATAGCTCTTCCCCTTCTGACCAAGTGGCAGCCGAGTCAGGTGGAGGCCAGGACACAGGTCCCGGGGTACTGACTGAAGATGTGACAGTCTCGTCGATTCTGGCCACATCTAGTCAGGGGTTTCAGGCAGCGTTAGAAGCTGACGACAGCCTGAAAGCTCTTAAGGAGCAGGCGGCACAGCCTCCCTCGGACTCGGACCCGGAGCGAGTGGTCTGGGACCAAGGACGGCTGTACCGGGCCACGGTCCAGCAGGGTTCACCGGAGGCGTGGCCCAGGGACCGACAGTTAGTGGTACCCTATCCGTTCCGGACGGAGTTGTTGCGGATCGCACATGAGATTCCGATGGCCGGACACCTAGGGATCGCTAAGACCAAGGCCAGGTTAAACCAGCATTTCTACTGGCCAAAAATGGGGGCCGATGTGGCTGCCTACTGCCGTTCGTGTGAAACCTGTCAGAGAGTGGGGAAGGCGGGGCCACACCCCAAAGCCCCACTGGTATCTCTGCCAATCATCGATGAGCCTTTCAGGAGGGTGGCTGTGGATCTGGTCGGCCCGCTGGCCATCCCCAGCAGCTCCGGGAAACGCTTCATACTGACGGTAGTGGACTATGCCACCCGGTACCCAGAAGCAGTGGCCTTGTCGTCCATTCGGGCTGACAAGGTGGCCACCGCATTGCTGGAGATTTTCTCCCGAGTGGGTTTTCCCCAGGAAATGCTCACTGACCGGGGGACCCAATTCATGTCCCAGCTGATGGAGGCCCTCTGTAAGCAAGTCCAGGTGCGACATCTGGTGGCCAGCCCGTACCATCCACAGACTAATGGCCTGTGCGAGCGGTTCAATGGCACCTTAAAGCAGATGCTTAAGATGTTGGTCGACTCCCATGGGCGTGACTGGGAGCGGTATCTCCCACACCTGTTATTTGCTTACCGGGAGGTTCCACAGGCCTCAACAGGATTCTCACCGTTTGAGCTCCTGTACGGGCGACGTGTGCGGGGCCCCCTGGCTCTGGTGAAAGAGGCTTGGGAAGGGGATTTGGCCACCCCTGGAGTGTCGGTTATCGAGTATGTCATGCGCTTCCGGGACAAAATGCAGGCCTTGACGCAACTGGTACACGACAATATGGCTCAAGCCCAGGCCGATCAGAAGCGTTGGTACGACCAGAACGCTTGTGAGAGGACCTACCAAGTGGGTCAAGAGGTGTGGGTACTGGTCCCCGTACCACAGGACAAGCTTCAGGCAGCCTGGGAAGGCCCATACCTCGTGTACCAGCAGCTCAACCCTGTGACGTACCTGGTCACCCTGGACCCTGCCCGTGGAAGGCGGAAGCCCTTCCATGTGAACATGATGAAGGCACATCATGAGCGGGAGGCATGTGCGCTCCCCGTGTGCAACCTGCCCGAGGAGGGAGAAGCGGAAACCCTCTTGGATATGCTAGCCCAGGTTAGGGCCGGCGGATCCATTGAGGATGTGGAGGTTGGCCACCAGCTCTTGGAGGACCAACGGTCCCAGCTGTGGGCCACCCTACACCCCTTCCGGGGGTTGTTTACCAACCAGCCCGGAAGGACTGACTTGGCTGTCCATCACGTGGACACTGGGGATCATCCCCCGATCCGGCGTTCAGCATATCGGGTCTCCCTGGAGGTGCAGCAACACATGCGCCAGGAGATTGACGAGATGCTGAAGCTGGGGGTGATCCAGGCATTCAACAGCGCTTGGGCCTCGCCTGTAGTCCTCGTCCCTAAGAAGGACCGAACCACGCGGTTCTGCGTGGACTACAGGGGGCTCAATGCGGTCACGGTCGCCGATGCGTACCCAATGCCACGCATCGATGACCTGCTCGATCAGTTGGCCGGGGCTCAGTACCTGACCATCATGGATCTGAGCCGGGGATATTGGCAGATCCCCCTGACTCGCAAGGCCAGGGAACGCTCTGCCTTTATTACCCCATTTGGACTGTACGAGTCCACGGTGATGCCATTCGGGATGAGGAATGCCCCTGCCACTTTCCAGCGGATGGTCAACACCCTGCTCAAGGGACTTGAAGGGTACGCGGCCGCGTACCTGGATGACATTGCCGTCTTCAGTCCCACCTGGGAGGACCACCTAGAGCATCTAGCACAGGTGCTCAGGCGGATCCACCGGGCAGGTTTGACCATCAAGCCGGGAAAGTGTCAGCTGGCCATGAGCGAGGTCCAGTACCTCGGTCACCGGGTAGGTGGGGGAACGCTGAAGCCCGAGCCTGAGAAAGTGGAGGCCATCGCATCCTGGCCCACCCCCAGGACCAAGAAGCAGGTGATGTCCTTCTTGGGGACCGCTGGGTACTATAGGAGGTTTGTTCCACGCTATAGTAGCCTGGCCAAGCCCTTGACGGACCTCACCAAGAAGAAGCTGCCCTCTGCAGTCGATTGGACAATGGACTGCGAGACAGCCTTCCAGGCCCTAAAGGACGCCCTGTCCAGCCCGCCCGTGCTACAGGCAGCCGACTTCACGCGGCCGTTTGTAGTACAGACCGACGCCAGTGACTTCGGCCTCGGTGCGGTGCTCAGCCAGGTGGACTCTGCGAGCCAAGAGCACCCAGTCTTGTACCTGAGCAGGAAGCTGTTACCAAGGGAAGTGGCCTATTCTACAATGGAGAAGGAGTGCCTGGCCATAGTGTGGGCCCTGCAGCGTCTGCAACCCTATCTATACGGGCGCCACTTCATCGTGGAGACGGACCACAATCCCCTCAGCTGGTTGCACACCGTCTCTGGGACGAATGGGCGATTGTTGCGATGGAGCCTTGCGCTCCAGCAATACGACTTCACCATTCGCCACAAAAGGGGCCGTGACCACGGTAACGCAGACGGGCTGTCCCGACAAGGAGAGGTCGCGGACGGGCGCACGGGGGAACACCGGAGTGTGCTGCCCCCTAGCGCCCTCAAAAGGGGGGAGGTGTGAGGTAAATCCTGGGATATGAAGAGGAATTATGACTAGAAGTCATAATTGCTCTCATCACTCCCTGGCAGTGCCCCCCTCCCTTCTTGTGCTCAAATGTCCAGCATCTGTGAAGGTGTCACATCCCACTTACACCTCCAACAGCCATCTCCTCTGATATGGAGATGAGATGATGTGAGGACAATGGACCCAGGATGACTCCCTGCCGTCACCCTGTAACAAGAGTTGTATCTCATTAGCAAGGCTTGGAAGTAGCCAGACAGAACGACTCCAGTAAAAAATGGTTCATATCTCGCAAGCCATATCTCCGATAAATATGGCAACCATAAAAATGGTGTTTGCGCAGGCGGACGATGCTGGCACACCTTTTTTATGGAAGGGGGAGCTTGGGAAATACCCCAGGCGTGATATCAGCCATATGGGAACTCGTAGACAGGTCATGAGTCCCCTCGTTCTGTAGCTAAATTCATAACTGTCACAATGAGAGCATTGGCGTCCGCCTACGACGCTCCCAGGCAAAGTTATGGCCCATATTCCATGTTGTGAATTTGTCCATAACTCCAGCCAGGGGTGGAGCAGTGCTCCCTGTGAGGTCACTAAGGTAGGAGGGGACCTGGATTTGCCCAGGTTGATAACCCTACTTCGGCCATTTTCCAGTGTTCTTCTGCTCGGGGGCCTGGTTGGGAAAGACCTGTGAGGGAGTTCCTGGAAACCTGGTCTACAGCGCCCCCCTGTGGCCAGACACACAAGGTAACTGATGTAATTGTATACCTGTTTGTAACCCATGCTTTATCTGTAACTGTACTCTGACATATGTATATTCTGTAGATTCCCTATTGTATATATTGTAGTTTCTAGTGTGCTTTAGGCTGATTAAATTATATAATTAATCTTGGGCTGTTCTGTTATCTCGATCTTGAATCCCACGTCTGTGTGTTCGGCTAATAGTTACCGTAAATCGGTTGGTGGCAGCGAGTTGTGCCAAGGATTATTGTGGGGAGGCCAGTGAGATTCGGGGAGAGTTTATATATTCCGCCCGCGGAGGTCGGGGGAATATATACCTTACTCTCACCGGGGACCCTTCAATAATTGGCATAAGTAGTATAGCGGCCTCCGTGCTTATTGTCGGGCAATTCCATAATTGGCCTGACTATAAGAGGGGCGCTAGAGAGCGCGTCACGTGCTCTGTCTGTCGGTCGGGAGGTATAAAGGAGGGGTGACCCCCACTTGTTACCCCCCGATTGTGACGTACTGGTAGCCAGCGCGGGGGATTTCTGAGTGACCCCCCCGGTGGTTTGTGACACCTGGCTTCCAATAGCCCCAGACACGATTGTGTGATACCAATGGGCTACCATGGAAGCTGGGGGCTGACTGAAGGCCCCACAGTTGCTACACTGGGTTTCCTGTGAAGCTCAGCCATACTTCATCGGAGCCCTTAATTTACACTATATATGGCAGTGTTTGGTACAGCAGTATATAGAATCCGTAATCAGATGATCATAGGTTTAAGTCAAGTAGGGGGACTGAAAAATGATTATGTCGTATCTCCCCCAGGACTATATCAACAAAGATGTAAGCTCAATGGGCAGAAAATCATCACGCAGCTCCACTAATGAAGAATTAACCCATTACAAGTCTTCGAAAATGGCGGCACAAACTTTTTTTTTTTAATAACATCTAAATTTTATTTCAAGTTTAGTATCAGCAAAATCGTAAAGCCCTGGAGAATCAGACGGGCTGGATATTTATACCATTTAAAACATTAGTGCATGCCCTCATCATCTCCCGCCTCGACTACTGCAACCTCCTGCTCTCTGGCCTCCCTTCCAACACTCTTGCACCCCTCCAATCTATCCTAAACTCTGCAGCCCGCTTAATCCACCTCTCCCCTCGCTACTCCCCAGCCTCGCCACTCTGCCAATCCCTTCACTGGCTTCCCATCACCCAACGATTCCAGTTCAAAACATTAACCATGACATACAAAGCCATGCACAACCTGTCTCCTCCCTACATCTGTGACCTAGTCTACCAGTACCTACCTGCACGCAACCTTAGATCCTCACAAGATCTCCTTCTCTGCTCCTCTCTTATCTCCTCTTCCCACAATCGTGTACAAGATTTCTCCCGTGCATCCCCCATACTCTGGAACGCTCTACCTCAGCACATCAGACTCTCCACTACCGTGGAAAGCTTCAAGAGGAACCTCAAGACCCACCTCTTCCAACAAGCCTACAACCTACAATAGCCCTCAGTCCACTACACCACTGCTCAACCAGCTCTGTCCTCACCTATTGTACCATCACCCATTCCCTGTAGACTGTGAGCCCTCGCGGGCAGGGTCCTCTCTCCTCCTATACCAGTCTGTCTTGTACTGTTAATGATTGTTGTACGTATACCCTCTTTCACTTGTAAAGCGCCATGGAATAAATGGCGCTATAATAATAAATAATAATAATAATAATAATAATAATAATAATAATAATAATACCAAACAATGAACGCCAGAAATAACACCAAAACCAACGGCTAAAGTACATTTTTTTTTGCAATTTCACCGCATCTGGATTTATTTTCCTGCGCACTATATGGTACAATGAATGGTATCAGTCACAACTACTAATTGTCCCACAAAAAAAAAAAAAAAAAAAAAAAAAAAGTGATGACTTTTGGAAGAAAGGAAGAAAAAAAACAAGAGCAGAAACAAAACATTGCCATGTACTGAAGGGGTTAAAACTCAAGTATGGAAAAATGTGCCTAGTCATGAACAAGAGAAGGGTATGAACTTGTACTGGTTAAATAAAGCTGGTTGAAAGAAGAAGAAAAAAAAAAAAAAACATCTTAGGCACTGGCAGTGAGCACAGAGCGGTTCTGTCCACAATGAACAATGAGGCGGCGCACTCTGGCGCCCTCTGCAGGGCAGGTATATTCACTGTGCCTCAGGCTGCAGTGTAACATACTGACTGTTTCCCTGCCCAGCGAGCACAGCACACACTGGAGAAGTTGCACTGACCGAGGGGGCGTGTTGTGCAGTCTTCCGCTATGAGGACCACACCACTCGCCAACTGAAAAGTAACCACCACTATCGGTCCCAACGTACCTCGGGCTACAGGGCCGTCGCTGGCTGCAAGCAGCTCCCGTAATTCGGAGGCAGAAATCCTGACCCTCTCTAACGTCGCCGCCATCTTCCCAGCGACCGCCAGGAATCAAAACAAGAATCGAAGAGTGCGACGACGGCGAGCGCGCTGGGCCAAACCAAAGGAGAACACTTCCGCGCTGTACGGCACAAGCAGCAGACGTCACTGTACGGACTGTCATACGTGTGTGAACGCGGCAGCCATCGTGCTTGTACGGAGTCAAAGGTCGCTATAAAATGACATGCGCAGTTACTGTTTCCCCGCTGCATTGGTTCTACTGGAGTGAGGTGAGGCTAAAAAGCGGAGCGCCTCAGTTACCACAATTTCTTAAAAGTGGGTGCTTTTCTTCTGACAAGTTGACATTCCATGTATAAGTATATGTGCAGCTGGGTGACAACCAATATGGCTGCATCTCAGCACTGCACGAGTTGTGACATGAGGTTGTCAGCACTTAGTTGTGTGTCAGCTGGAGTCATTGCATCCCTGGAGGGATTGTCTGCAGGAGAAGTGCTGGGATGGGTTATTTGTGACTTGCTGGCAGGGCCACCATTCACTTATATGAGGCATCACCTAGCAATAATGGCCGCATCACTGGTCACACCTATGTCACCCAGCATTCCCAGCCGTATACTCCAGAGGTACCAGACGTAGCGTCACAATTGCCTTGTCTATGAAAAATTAATCTCCCCTCTGCAAAAATATTCAACTACCGTATTTACACCCCTAGGATTTACCTGTCAAGTGCAACAGGAAAATATTGGAAAAACTGCAGCTGATATCCAAGCCTGGCAATCTGCCATGGATGTGCCAGCAAATCCATGTTAAGTATCCACTTCTCACCAAAAGACATGGGATGCGCATGCCAGGATTAATTTATCTCCCCTCACCCAATCCAGCACTAGAGATAGGGGAACCAGCAGATATTCAGGTTTGGTGGGTCTGGCTGCACTCATTAACCCTTATGAATAGTCACTGCCCCCCCCCCCGAGTAAACAGCACCTGTGGTTGGATGTAGTCAGACTGCCAGCGTCTGTGATTGGTTGCCCTCACACTAGCTGTATGGTTCCTGAAGTGGAGTGTAAAAAATAAACTGGAAAAAATGGCGCAGGGTGCCCTATATTTTGATACCCAGAGCAGATAAAGCAGACAGATGGAGGCTGCAACCCCCTAGCTGTGTGCATTATATTGGCTGTGTACCAAAATATGAGGGGTACCATGCGGCATTTTTATTTATTTATTTTTAAATAAATCATTTAAAACACCAGCGTGCAGTTCACCCCCCCCCCCCCAACATATTTGTTAACCAGCCAAGATAAAGCAAACTGATGGAAGCTGGTATTCAAAGGCTGGAGAGGCCCATGGTTATTGGGCCCTTCTTAGCCTAAAAATACAGCCCGCAGCCACTCAAGAATTGGCGCATCCATTAGATGGGGTTATGTAGGAGATTAATGACAGCTGGGATTTGTCAAAAATTACAGCTGTCATGAAGCCCAAGTTTATTACTAATCATGTAAGTTAAAGTCAATAAACACAAAACGAAGAGAAAAATCCTTTATTTAAAAAGACACCCTTTTTCTCCAATTTCTTAACCCCCAAAACACCCCTGTAGGTCCAGCATAATCTACAGAAGTGACATCCCACAGCGATCCTGACTCTGCTACATCCTGAGGTCGCAGTACATGGCCACATTATAATACATGACCGATCACTGCGGTGTCAGACACACTGATGGAGCTGCAGTTGAGTGGTGATGTCTGTGAGTTCACCTGAGGTCACAGCTAGCAATTCCACGGTACCCCAGCTGTGACCTCAATAAACTCAGTAACCTCATCTCACCTCAGATGAACTCAATGCTGGATTACCAGCTTAGGCTTTGTGCCCACATTGAGTATTTGGTTGTATCTCCTGGCACTAAAAACGCGTCAAAACCGCACATTCTTTGAGTGCGTTTTTCTTCCATGAGATGTAGATTTTCTGCAACCAAATACTCATCATGTGCACATAGCCTTGAGTTCACCTGAGGTGAGTTCATTGTGTTCACCTGAGGTACGGTGTAAACCGCCAGCTGTGATCTCAGGTGATATCACTGATGTCATCGCTCTCACATCTGCGGCCAGAGTGATCAGTGATTACAACTGTGCGTTGTGTTTTTGTTTTTTTTTTTGTTTTTTTTTTATAAATTACAGCTATCATTAACTCCTTTATATTATCCCGATTGCCACAACTCCAGGGCAATCGGGATGCGCTGGGTAAAGTGCCAGGACTGGCGCATCTTATAATGGCCTCCCCAGCCCGAGAATACCAGCCCCCAGCTGTCTGCTTAATCTTGGCTGAGTATCAAAATTAGGGCGGAGGCGCATGCCGTTATTATTTTTTATTTAAATAATTAAAAAAAGCTGCATGGGGTCGCTCGTATTTTGATACACAGATGGGGGCTGCAGCCTACAGCTGTATGCTTTATCTGTGCTGGGTAGCAAAATACAGGGGACCCTACACCATTTTTTCCAATTATATACTTTTACACTCCACTTCGGGAGCCAGACAGCTAGTGTGAGGCCAATCAATCACAGACTGTCACAAAGGGTGGGCAGTGAGTACTTATAAGGGTTAATGCGCAGACCCCGAAGCAGTGTGACAGCCAGGCGGAGACTGCTACTATAATTGTTCTGCTTTAATCCCAGTTTTGCAACCCGTGGGTTTTTTGTTTGTTTTTTATTTAGGTTTTGTTTTTTTTTTCATCTGTGTGGCCGAACCCGAATAGTAACACTGAGTTCCCTTTTACAGTTCGGGTTTACCCATCACTATCCAGCACTCATAAGGCCGCTTTACATGCTACGACATTGCTAAAGCGATCTCGTTGGGGTCGCAGAATTTGTGACGCACATCCGGCCGCTTTAGCGATGTTGTTGCGTGTGACACCTATGAGCGATTTTGCATCGTTGCTAAAACGTGCAAAATCGCTCATCGGTGACATGGGGGTCCATTCTCGATTATCGTTGCTGCTGCAGTAACGATTTAGTTCCTTGTTCCTGCGGCAGCACACATCGCTCCGTGTGACACTGCAGGAACGAGGAACCTCTCCTTACCTGCGGCTGCCCGCAATGCGGAAGGGAGGAGGTGGGCGGGATCGTCCCGCTCATCTCCGCCCCTCCGCTTCTATTGGGCGGCCGCTTAGTGACGTCCCTGTGACGCCGCACAGACCGCCCCCTTAGAAAGGAGGCGGTTCACCGGTCACAGCGACATCGCTAGGCAGGTAAGTAGTGTGACGGGTCTGGGCAATGTTGTGCGCCACGGGCAGCGATTTGCCCATGTCGCACAGCCGATGGGGGCGGGTACCCACGCTGGCGATATCTGTACCGATATCTCACAGTGTAACGTGCCCTTTACTCTGTTATAGGCTGTAAAGTGAACCTAAATCACACCCTGACAGTCTACACACCTCAACACACATGCTGAAACCACTCAACACACAGGGTGAGGAGTCCCTGAAATATAGTGCTGTATAAGGCCCTGTGCACACTAGAAAAAGGATTTTTCTCCATAAAGTTCTTGAGTCTGAAAGATTAGCGCACTTGCGCTCAAATAATGCAGCAAAAAACCCATGCGTGTGGTAAATGTAATGGTACAAAAACGCAGAGACCAACCTGCGTAAAAAAATGCATCAAAAACGCGGTAATGCGTTTTTGATGCATTTTTTTTCCCACAGGTTGGTCCCTGCATTTTTTTTACCATTATCTATGGCAAAAAACGCAGGTACCTGCAGAAAAGTAGTGACATGCTCATTCTTTTTCTCAAGAAAAAATGTTGAGGAAAAAAACGCAGTGTGCGCACAGCTTTTTTTTTTTTGTCCATAGGTTTTGCTGGGGAATGTCTGCAGAAAGGTTACAACCATTTTCTCAAGAAATTTCTGCACCAAAAACGCTGTGTGTGAACAAGGCCTTACAATCAAAAGGGTCACACACACTCTGTAAAGCTATGGATTATTTAGCGCATAGAAGGATCAAGCGTTTTAAAGTTTTACACTTTAATATAAAAAAAATACAATGCTTACAATTAAAAGGTATAAATGATAAAAATGACACACAAGTGATATGCAAAACAGTTATAAAATATAAAGAGAGAAATAACTGAAATACCTAACTTTAGACTGGAACATTTATCCTCTGTATCCATGGGGGACGAAATGCATTATAGATCACAACCAGCATAGGCAGGGCTCCCACATGTGAAGAACTTTCTTTTGTGCAACGTAGCTTTTTATAAGCCTGGTTTTGGGCTCATGTTTCCAGGACGGCCTAGATTATAATATTACAACTGCTGGTCTGTGACTGGCCCGTGGGCTAATTTAGGAACAAGCACCTTTCATTTTAATTAGTAGGTTTCCAGCCGCCCCCCTCCAAGTAGTAACTAGGAAATCCAGCTACGATGACCAACTGCCCGCACTTTGAAGCTCAGACTCACCCGTCCGAGGTGTCCCAAGTGACACCTCTATTCTCATCAATCCCCCCTTATGGTTCTGAGTTCCTGTAATAAGAAAAAGTAGGTGTTAAGTCCTTTGTGCAGAGACAGTCATGTGGATGCAGACAAACTGTTGTTATACAGGTGCATCGCAATAAATTAGAATATCAAAAAGCTAAATTTATTTCAGTAATAGAAAAGTGAAACACATATGTTATAGTCATTACAAACAGTGATCTATTTCAAGTGTTTATTTCTGTTAATGTTGATGATTATGGCTTACAGCCAATGAAAACCCAAAAGTCATTATCTCAGAAAATTAGAATTATTACCACAAAACACCTGCCGAGGCTTCCTAAGCATTTAAAATGGTTCCTTAGTCTGGTTCAGTAGGCTACACAATAATGGGGAAGACAGCTTACTTGACAGATGTCCAGAAGGCAGTCCTTGATACACTCCACAAGGAGGATAAGCCATAAAAGCTCATTGCTAAAGACGCTGGCTGTTCAGAGTGTTGTATCCAAGCTTATTAATGGCAAGTTGAGTGAAAGGAAAAAGTGTGGTAGAAAAAGGTGCACAAGCAACCAGTATAACCGCAGCTTTGATAGCATTATTAAGAAAAGGCCATTCAAAAATTTGTGGGAAATTCACAAGAAGTGGACTGCTGCTGGAGTCAGTGCTTCAACAGCCACCACACACACATGTATCCAGGACATGTGCAACAACTGTTGTATTCCTTGTGTCAAGCCACTCATGACCAATAGACAACGCCAGAAGAGTCTTAGGCTAAGTTCACATTTCCGCTAAAATGTATCAGTCGAAATCCGCTGCTATGGTAAACAACAGAATCCGTTTAGCGGATTCCGTTGTGTCCCATAGACTTGCATTAGTGGCGGATTGCGACTGATAACCCTGCGTTGCGTCCGCTGCGTCGTGGTCCGTCTTTTTTGACTGACCGCCGGGCGGGGAGCAACGCAGAATGTAACGTTTTTCGGGCCGTCGAAAACAACGCACCGCGCAGGAATCCGTCGCCATCCATCACACTTGCAATGTATGTCTATGGTGCTGGATTCCGTCGTAATCCATCTTACGACGGAATCCAGCGCTGGATTCCGTCATGCTCTACTGAGCATGCCCAGCATGTGTGGCACACCCACTGGGCTGTCCCAAACACAAACTGATCATGACTGATCCGTCAAAAAACGGACGCACAGCGGATGTAACGGACGCAACGGATCAGTTTTTTCCCAGGATTCCTGTGAAAGGAATCCTGTGAAAAACACATCAGTTGCATCAGTTGACATCTAAACAACTGATCCGTTGCTGACGGACCTGACAGATTGAAAACAACGGAAGTGTAAACTTAGCCTACCTGGGCCAAGGAGAAAAATAACTGGACTGTTGCTCAGTGGTCTAAGGTGTTGTTTTCAGATGAAAGTAAATTTTGCATTTCATTTGGAAATCAAGATCCCAGAGTCTGGAGGAAGAATGGAGAGGCCACAATCCAAGCTGCTTGAGGGCTAGTGTGAAGTTTCCACAATCAGTAGTGGTTTGTGGAGCCATGTCATCTGCTGGTGTAGGTCCACTGTGTTTTATCAAGACCAAAGTCAGTGCAGCCATCCACCAGGAAATTTTAGAGCACTTCATTCTTCCCTTTGCCGACAAGCTTTTATGAGATGGAAATTTCATGTTCCAGCAGGATTTGGCACCTGTCCACACTACCAAATGTACCAATACCTGGTTTAATAACCACAGTATCACTGTGCTTGATTGGCCAGCAAACTTTCCTGACCTAAACCCCATAGAGAAACTGTGGAGTATTGTCAAGAGGAAGATGAGACACCAGACCCAACAATGCAGATGAGCTGAAGGCTCCTATCAAAGCAACCTGGGCTTCCATAACACCTCAGCAGTGCCACAGGCTGATCGCCTCCATGCCACGCCGCATTGATGCAGTAATTCATGCAAAAGGAGCCCCGACCAAGTATTGAGGCATTTACTGCACAGATTTTTCAGTAGGCGCCAACATTTCTGAGTTTAAAATAATTTTTTTCAGTTGGTCTTATATAATATTCTAATTTCTGAGATAATGACTTTTGGGTTTTCATTGGCTGTAAGCCATAATCATCAACATTAACAGAAATAAACACTTGAAATAGATCACTCTGTGTGTAATGACTCTATATAATATATGCGTTTCCCTTTTTGTATTGAATTACTGAAATTAACTTTTTGATGATATTCTAATTTACTGAGATGCACCTGTAGTTTCCCTTACAATCCAAACATGAATTAGCCCTATTTGCATTTACACGCCCTGACAGAAGTTCTGTCGCTTATCCATGTGATGTAAAAGAAAAAAAAGCTTATAACCTGACTTTAAATTCATCCATTGGTTTTATAAATTAATCTTTTGAAAGCTTAAACCCTCCCAAATTTGGTTAAGGTTCTAAAAATAAAGTTGCTGCAAAGCTGAAATATTGATCCTTTAATGAACACAGAAAGGTCAGATTTTGGTAAGACAAAAGTTTTGTCGCCCACAGAAAGTAATGTGAAATTCAAACAAATAACTAACTTTTAATACAAAGATATGTTGCATAACATTGGTGAATGAAGTTGTGGTGCTATTAAAGCCATATTTAATATTTTGTGAAACTTCCATGAGCTTGAAGGACTGCATCCATGCGGTTCAACAATGATTCATACAATTTATTGATGACGTCATCAGGAATAGCAAAGAATGCAGTCTTACATGCCTCCCAGAGTTCATCTATATTCTTTGGTTTTGTCTTCCAAGCTTCCTCTTTCATCCTACCCCAAACATGCTCAATGAAGTTAAAGTCTGGTGACTGGGCTGGCCAGTCCTTGAGCACCTTGATCTTCTTTGCCAGGAGGAACTTTGTTGTAGAGATGGATGTATGAGATGGAGCACCAGCCTGCTGCAGAATTTGACCATTTTATGATTGGGAATGTAAGAGGCAGCTAATACTTCTTGATATTTTAGGCTATTGATATTGCCTTCCACCTTGCAAATATTTTGCACACCGCCATACTGAATGTAACCCCAGACCATGATCTTTTCACTACCAAACTTAACTGTTTTCTGGGTGTATTTTGGATCCATACGGGCTCAAGTAGGTCTCCTGCAGTATTTGTGGTGGCTGTGGTGTAATTCAACTGAAGATTCATCAGAGAAATCCACCTTCTGCCACTTTTTCCAGCGTTCATCTGTTTAGCACTCTGTGGGACTTGGCAAATGCCACACATTTTTTTTTAATTGCCTTTTGTTTAGTGCTGGCTTCTGGGCACTGATTCGACCATGGAGGCCATTTCGAGACCGAAACCTACAAACTGTTCTAGTTGACACAGGGACTTGAGGTGACCAGGCCTATTTGAGCTCTGCTGCATTGGAAGAGGGGCTGGCTTTTGATTTTCTAACCAACAAACTTTTCTCCTGAGCAGTTGTCTTGTGGGGTCTGCTGGACCTGGGCTTGTCAAAAACATCTCCAGTCGCTTCAAATCTTTTTTTAATTCTTTGTACTTGACACTGAGACACATTAAAGGTGCCAGCCACCTCTGCAGTGCATCTGGTCGTCAGCCTCTTGATAATCAAGGCTTTGGTCGCAGGGTGGATTTTTGGAATGTTGTCAGAGGTCAAGTTGCAATTCAAGTGAAGGTCTGGGGTACTGGGTTTCTTTTTATACACACCCATTAATTAAGCGATTTATTTAGTGAGGATGTAAACCAGGATTGGGTGCATTATATGACAAGGCGACAACTTTTGTCTTGCCAAAATCTGACCTTTCTGTGTTCATTAAATGATAAATATTTCAGCTTTGCAGTAACTTTATTTTCATAACCTAAACCAAATTTGGAAGGGTTTCAGCTTTTAAGAGTAATTTATAAAACCAATGGATGAATTTAAAGTCAGGTTATAAGCTTTTATTTACATGGATAAGCGACAGAACGTCTGTCGGGGAGTGTATTGTACAGTCACACACATCTTGGAAAACGGCAGATGAACCAATAGTTAGTTCACATGGGCTACTTACCACATAGTCTATCACCTGGGGTTTGGGTTTGTGTGAACAGGTAGCATGTGCTAGGCTGCTCTAATTTATGGACTAGATTGCAGCATGTAAATAGCTGCACACAGTCGGTCACATCCACAATTTGTGCATGTTCCTGGTTCCCATAAATTAAGCAGACCGTACGATCCTATTCACTACATAAATTTAATTTATTGTAAAGCACATAATAAAAATGTAAATGATAAATGAAAAAGAACACTGATCAAACTTGGAAAACACTTTCAGATACCTGCAAGTTATTGATGTTAAACTGGCACTTGGGGCTAATTTCCTTAATTATCTGACAAACCCTACTTATCTGGCAGTCTAACTTTCCAGTGTACACTGACCTTTGCAAAAATGGTGTGCTGTTCCAAAGTGACTGTCCTTCATCTGGACAACCTGCTGCCGAAGGGTCATATCTTTGAAACCGTCATCAGACATAGCAAGAGAAGTTGGTTGTTCCAAGTCTGTGATTTCGAGAATATTGCATCTCTACAACATCACAAACTCTTTCAAGTCATCCAAGATGGCTGGTCGCCCCCGAAAGACAAATGCAAGAGAGGACAGGATAATGTGAAGGATCTCCATGGGTAATCTCCAACACAGCAGCTGGAATTGCTCACCAGCTCAGCACTGAACAGGGTAAGGATCTGTCTCGTCATACAGTGTCACGACGATTAAGAACATTTGGACTGAAAGCCCACTCTGCATTGACCAAACCTCTCATTAGCAGAAAGAATCAAAAGGCTAGACCAGGGGTCTCAAACTCAGCTGGGTGTATGGGCCGCATATAGAAAAAAAAATTGATGGGCCGCATTCTTTGCAGGATAAAGTGCCATATTTTTTTTTTTAATGATTCCATGATTTTTTTTTCAATACATTTTTGGGTCACTTTTTTTGAACATTATTTTGCTTGTTTATTATAACAAACCTGCACTTTTTTGTTTAGTTAAGTTTATATATAAAAAAGCATTTTTAATGGCAAAAAAATTCATGATTTTTTTTTTCTTTTTTTTACATTTTATCGCCTTCTTGTAATACTGTTTCACAATTAGCAGCATCATATGGTAATCTTAGCCAACATCTTGTAGTAATGTCCACCATCCGTGTGCCCTGTAGTAAGTTGCCCATCCTTGTGGTATTGTGCCCTATATTATTGTACCCATCCTTGTAGTGTTCTTCTCATCCTTGTGCCCAGTAGTATTGTGCTCATCCTTGTGCCCAGAAGTATTCTGCCCATCCTTGACACAAAAAAAAATATTCTCCTCACCTTTCCTCCGTTCCCTCAGGCTGTTTGCTCACGATCAGTATTTGCGGTGTTTTGGACGCAGCATGTTTCAGCTGTGACTAAAACGCTACAATATTTAGTACAAGCAAAGTAGATGGGATTTCTAGAAATCCCCTGCCACTGTGCGTGTGTGGCCCGCAGCAAACATTGACCTGTGGTGTGGCTTTGAGGCCGCAGCATGTTCTTTGCTGCGGAACCATATGCATCCTCTTTATGGAGAACACAGCGAGGAGACCTAAATGCCCCGAACCCTGCGGGCACTGGCCGCTTTGGCCTCCTGCAGTGGAGACTTGCAGCCCTGCAGGTCAGGACCCGCTGCGTCCAGGACACAGTGAGTCCTGATCGTGGGCATGTACCTTACCTTCTTGTTGCAGCCCGTGACGATCGCGGACCTATGCTGAGGGCCGGCAGGACTTTACTATAGTTAAATCATTTTGCTGTAACGCGCAGAAGAGCTGTCTGCGCTGTACCAAGGGCTGCTGCCTGCCAATCAGATGCAAGGAGGTGACGTCATAGTGACAACACCTCCTTGCTTCTGATTGGCGGGCGGCAGCCATTGGTATAGTGCAGACAGCTCCTCTGCGTTGTACAGCAAATAATTCAACTGTAGTAAAGTCCTGCCGGCGCCGGCCCCCAGAATAGGGCCGTGATCGTCATGGGGTCTGCGAGACGCAACAAGCAGCCTCGGGCCGCATGTTTGAGACCTCTGGGTTAGACACACCTTTGTTGAGGAGCATGTTGTCTGGAAGAGAAAAGTGGTCCACAGTTAAATTAAACTTCCTTTCATCACTAAAATTATTTGGGTCTGATGGAAAACATTATGTTCATTGACAAACTGGGGAAAGACTAAATCCAAAGCGTGTTAAGAAGTCAGTGAAAGGTGGTGGAGGAAGTGTTATGGTTTGGGGAGGGTTTTCTGCAGCAGGAGTTGGACCTCTCATACAGCTACATGGCAGAGTGTATGCAAGTGTGTATGAGAACCTTCAACAATTGGTTCCTTACTTGTGTTAATCACTCAATCATCCAGCAATTTTCATGCAGAACAATGCCCCCTGTCACAGAACAAAACTGGGAAAGAAGTTCCTTGAAACAGAAAACATTTATACAGTGAAATGGCCAGCCCAGAGTCCTGATCTAAACCCAATAGAAAACCTCTGGAAAAACCTTGGTGACAAAGTTTTATGGGCAAGAAACCCACAACAGTCAAAGAACTGTGGAAGAGACTGGAGAAAGAGTGGACCAAAATCACACCAGAGCAGTGTGAGAGACCAGTGATGTCCTGTGGCCGCAGATGAGCTGAAGTCATTCAAAGCAAAGGCCTGTACACTTCCTACATCATCATATGGGCATTGTTTAAAGACATAGTACACTAGTGTATGTAAACTTTTGACTTTGCAGAAAGTAATAAAAATGCCTTAAAACATTCTCTCATTATTCTGGCATTTGGCGAATATAAATAAGCTTGGTTCCTAATTTACCTAAAATGGGAAAGGTTTATTCTGATTTCATGTCAAATAGTGAGAAAAACCTGCAGATGTGTCCTTTTTAGAGTGTATGTAAACATCTGGTTTCAAGTGTGTGTGTGGGTATGTATATATTATATAATTTTTTTTTTTTTTTTTTTTTTTTTTTTACAGCAACTGGTGTATAGACCAGGAGGAACTATTTTTTCCCCACACTATAAACTATTGTATATATTAGACTTGGATTTGGCTTTTATGACTTGTTTAACGCTATTAGATGATCATTTTATAACAGAAGCTTTATTGAAGGGATTTACTGTGACATTTTATTTTCTATTTCAGGAATATGAGTCCCTCATATTGTGTAACATTAAGAGATGTGCAAGAAGCTCAGAGAAGGATCCAAGGCTTTGTTCATACAACCCCAGTAATGACATGTTCCAGTCTTGATGCACTCGCTGCACGCAAGCTATTCTTTAAATGTGAATTATTGCAGAAGACTGGCTCTTTCAAGGTAATTTTATTTGCCTTTCGCAATATTAAGGGTAAACTGTTCTATAAAATAAAGTTTCTTTGTAGCAACTTACTATCAAGTCTTCTATGAGGTCATGTCATCAGACATCCCCTTCAATATGAAAGCCACTGTGGCAAATAGCTGAATGCAGAAAGTTTGGCTCCTGACTCCTGAGACCTCCAACAAAGAGCTGATTCTGCCAGAGGATGCAGCCATTGTCTATTCAATTGCACTGGAGAAAGGTATTATTACATGGCGGCAATTGATAAGAACCAACATACAAAGCCAGCCCCAGTCCAACAGAGTGATCCTGTGCAGGAGACCCCAACTGTGACCACATATGCCTTTTTGGGTACAACTAAAGTTGGACAACTTCTTTTAATGGAGCAACAATTATACATGCTCACAAATGCTTAATTCTCTCATGGGGACTTTGGGCCCCCTATCTTGGGATCAGTGGGTGATGTATGTTTGTGGGACAAGCTTTTATAAACATTTACAATCTGCAATAAGGCCAAAAACTAAATATATTGTACTAAAACCAGAGTCAAAAGATAAAGTGCAGTTGCCAGAGAGGCTCCTGAAAACCTGTCTCATGAATACCATCATTTACAAAGGACTGTGAAAAAGTATAGGTAACACAAGAGAGCACATAGGTAGAGGTCTCACTCAATGAAGAAGGTCCGCAAGGTTTTTGTTTAGGCAGGGCTGGCTTTAGGGTGAGGCAAACTGGGCAGTTGCCCATAGCCCCAGCCTCTTGTGGACCTGCCCCTCCAGCATCTACAGCAAGTGGTATTAGCATTATCAGTGTAGCTTCCTATGTGCAGATTGTGATGTCACCAAAGGTCCTCAATCACTCATGTGACCATAATGTCACCACAAATCCAGGACTCTGCAGAATACCTTAAGATCAGATGGAAAGGTTGTGTGTGTATGTTTGTCTAGAATGTATATACTCTTGGTGATATATTAGTGAGGACATTTAGAATGTATGGGCTTCTGGTAATTATACAAGGTGCTGCTAAGTCTTTGGCTTTGTAATTTTTTTATTTTTGTTTTGTCTCTTTGTTAATGAATGTTACATCACATGAAAACCTTATGCATCTAATATATGTTTTCAAAATTTTGTGTTTGTTGCTTATGGCAACAGTGTTCTACGTACACGGGAAAACAAAATGGTGGAGTCTAATGCGATATTCACAGCAACTGAGAGCAGCGGAGTGATAAGTCTTGTTTCTGCAAGGAAAGTCTGAGAAGAATATTCATGGTCATATGTCGCAGATATTAGGGGATCAATGCTCTTCATATTCCACAGTTAAGAACTGGGTTGCCAAATTTAAAATGGGTAACTTCAGCACCAATGATGAGGAACGTCCTGGACAAGTGAGAGTGGTTGTTCCGGAGATTCTCAATATTGTGCACAACCTCATACTGGAGAATCCGCAAATTGAAGCTAAAGCAATAGCAGACATCATGGGGATTTCCAGTGAACGTGTTTGTGTCATTATCCATGAACATTTGGACATGAGGAAGCTATCTGCAAAGTGGGTCCCCAAATGTTTCACAACAGATCAGAGAGGCATGCGAGTGAAAACTTCCCCGTCCATATGTCAGCATTTCCGGACTGATAAGAACTTCTTGGATCGACTGGTGACTATGATTGAGACCTGGATTTATTTGTATGACCCTGAAAACAAGGCGCAGTCAAGAGTGGAGGCACAGTGGTTCTCCTCGTCCAAAGAAGTTCAGGGTGCAAAAATCAGCCACTAAGGTTCTTATCCCAGAAGACAGACTCCATCACCTTAATGGCTGATTTTTGCACCCTGAACTTCTTTGGACGAGGAGAACCACTGTGCCTCCACTCTTTTGATGCACAGATAAGAGTTAATAGGTGTAAACAGGTCGGCAATCGCCCAGTAAACTAGCAAAATGCTCATTCATCAGATAATTGAATTGTTTGTTTATGGCGGAAAAAAAAAAACCTTGTTCTCAGCAACACATAGCTCGGTGCCAACTGCAAATGTGCTCCTGATAACATGATACTGTAGGGGACAGTTTGCTCTTCTAGTGATTTATTCTGCCCCCATCATTCTTCGTCTACCTATGTAAAGAGGCCAGGAAACAAGCACCGAAGGACTTCAATGTTGTCGATCGCATTAGTTTAACGGTCTGAACTCTGCACATGCAAATGCAACCTAAATGCATGAGTCTAATGCAGCAATATGTTAATTAAGGCCCCACTTTGTCTAAAACCAGCCCTGAATTTGGGTAACTGTTAAAACTCTGCCTGTGATTGTCACCAATATGGTAAAGATGGTGAAGTAGTGAAGTGGAAGAAGGAATATGGGTAAACTCAAATTTTAGAGTAATTTAATAAAGATGGGCAAATATCTGAGTTTTGCAAAACTCATCTAGTGATCTCCTCCACCCTTTCCCTACAGGGGAGAATTTTGGGACTGAGTCACTAAATTTGGGTAGCTATCTGTTTTGGTAATCTAAACCGCTAGGTTCCATCACTGCCATTATTTCTGCTTCTGTGATAACCAGAGTAGATGTGAATGCAGCATAATGGAGATATGGTCCCATATACAACAAACTGAAATGAGCCATATGGTGCGCCGTATTCCACATATACTACTTGTATGCCACAAAAGTTGTTGTTGTTGTTGTTGATAATAATAATAATAATATTATTATTGAAAATCCATATAATTTGTATTTTTTTTTTTTTATTTTATTTTTCAGATTCGAGGGGCAATAAATGCTGTTAAGAGTTTACCTTCAGATAAATGTACTGCAGTCGTGACTCACAGCAGTGGCAACCATGGGCAGGCATTGGCTTTGGCAGCGCACATCATGGGTAATTATTTAAGCATGACAAAGTGGCTCAGTAATTAGCTCTTTCCTTGCAAACATGGGGACCCTGAGGCCAGTTTCACTAGTTTTTACCTATTATGTGTATATGTAGAATGAGACCCTTTTTGACCACTGTTGGTGACTGACCTGAGCCTATTCTGTGTACTGTGCTGCACAACATCATATGGCACTGTATTAGTTCTTGCTAATACAGTCACGGTTGAAAGTGGCACCCTTGAAATTGTTCCAGAAAATTAAGTATTTCTCCCCAAAAATTATTGCAATTACACATGTTTTGTTATACACATGTTTATTTCCTGCGTGTATCGGAACAACGCGCACAAAAAAAGTCAAATTGGACATAATTTCACACAAAAACCCCAAAATGGTCCTGATAAAATTGCTGTCACCTTTTTAAAGTTGTGAGTAAACAACTTTGTTTCAATCATGTGATGCTCGTGCAAACTCACCTGTGGCAAGTAACAAGTGTGGGCAATATGAAAATCACATCTGAATTCAGATAAAAAAGGGAGACTGACTCAATCTTTGCAAAATATCAAGGTTAGAAGTTCATCTCCAGAGATGTTTGTTCCTTTTGTCCATGGTGCACCACATAATCAAGAAGTTTGCAACCCATTGAACTGTAGCTAATCTCCCTGGTCGTGGATGGCAGAGAATAATTGATGAAAGGTTGGAACGCAGGACCGTCCGAATGGTGGAAAAGCTGCCCCAATTAAGTCCTAAAGAAACTTATGTTGTTCTGCAGGCTTAGGGTGCCTCAGTGTCAACACTAACTATCCGTCCACATCTAAATGAAATGCTTTTTCAGGAGACCCAGGAGCACCCCACTGCTGACAGACCTAAAAAGGCTCTTAGACTGCAGTTTGCCAAAATCTTTTTGGTTAAGCATGTTGTGAACAGATGAGACCAAGATAGAGCTTTTTGGTAAAGCACATCATTCAACGTTTGACTGAAAACGTAATGAAGTCTACAAAGAAAAGAACATAGTACCTACAGTGAAATATCGTGGAAGCTCAAAGATGTTTTGCTGCCTCTGGCACTGAGCGTCTTGACTGTGTGCAAGACCTCATGAAATCTGACAATTGCCAAAGGATTTGGGTCGCATTGTAGTGTCCAGTGTCAGAAAACTAGATTAACGTGTTAGGTCATGGGTCTTCCAGCAGGACAATGACCCCAAACATGCTTCTAGACACCCCCAGAACTGGATGGAAACAAAGTGCTGGAGAGTTCTGAAGTGTCTAGCAATGCGTCTGGATATAAATCCCATTGAACACGTGGAGATCTTAAAATTGTCACCCTTCAAATATGAGAGCAGTTTTTAAGAGTGCTCTACAATTCCAAAGAGGTTTGTTGATGGTTATAGGAAGTGATTGATTGTAGACATGCATTCCAAATGGTGTGCAACCAAATATTAAGTTAAGGGTGCCAACAATTTTGTCCTGCCCATCTTTAAAGTTATGGGTAAACCTATGCCCAATTTGTGTTTTTGTTTGTTTTTTTTTGTTGGGTTTTTTTTTTTTTTTTTTTTTTTGTGTGTTCCAATACACACAAAGGAAATAAACAAGTGTATAACAAAACATGTAATTGCAATAATTCTGTTACAATTTCAAGCGTGCCAATACTCTAGGCCGCGACTGTATATTATTTTAGTATTACAACCTCCCTATTACCGCTACTTTTTTTTTTTTTCTCTCTTCTAGGAATTCCTGCACATGTAGTTGTACCAAACACGGCTGCAGCATGCAAGAAATCAGCCATTCTTGGGTATGGTGCTGTGATAGTGGACTGTGAACCAACGGATAAGGTAATGCAATTATTGTCATGTGATTTATTTTTTGTTTTAAATGAGCACTTGGAGCCTAAACATATTATTTTTAAGGTGAGAGGAGACAAGAGTCTCTTGAGCAAAATCTATGTGTGTTGAGTAAAAGCAGGAAAGCTCCACGTAGATATGGCTCCAGTGGCTATGTCAATGATGGAAAAACTGACTGCTGCCAGACCGATGGGGGTCACTAGAGCGGAGGGTGTTTTAATATGTTTAAGCAATGACTATTTTATAATTTTAACACATTTTGTAGCTGTTCAAACTTTTTTTTTTTTTTTTTTTTTTATTCATCATTTTCTGTTTAAGTATTCCTTATTAGCATTGTCCATTAGACTTCAGATATCACTGACCACAAGAATGTCATTTACTGCCCACTTAGTCTGTATACGTACCACACATGTTCTTCTGATTAGACATGTGCAAGCTGTTGAATTTTATTACATTTCCAAAAGCAATATTACTACAATAGAGTTGTGAGTTTGTCTTTATGTCCTGTTACTTATGACTTTTTTTGTACCCAAGTCTCGAGCAGAAGTGGCAGCTAATGTAGTACAGAAAACTGGGGGTGTTTTAATCCATCCAAATCAGGACCCCACTGTCATCGCGGGTCAAGGGACCATTGGCCTTGAAGTTTTACAACAGGTAATACATTACCAGGATCCTTTTTTTTATTTATTCTTTATGGCTAATCGTAATGGTTAATAAAAGTTGTGCTAAATGGCAGGTGCCAGGATTGGAGGCCTTGGTCATACCCGTGGGTGGTGGTGGCATGTTGGCTGGAATAGCTGTTGCTGTTAAGGTGAGAATTTAGTTTTGGTATCATTAGATTTATCATGTAAATTACTAATACACCCATGGGACTTTTGTCCCAGGCCTGTGGCCATATGAAGTGGTTTGGTATCTCCAACCTTGATGTGCACTAAGTTACTTCTGTGCATACAAGGCCACCATGTAAGGATGTTTCAGACAACCATGTTGCAGTGCCCTATGTAAATCATTCAGAGGGGAACAAGAGTCCCATTCCTAATGACAGAAATCAATCACATTCTTCAGATCACAGAATCTCATCTTTGACAATGCTTCATATCCGATGGCAGGACAACAGCCAGTAGATTTTCTAAGTTGATTTCAACTAAGTCAGGGGGAGTGGACACTGAATCAGAAGGTGTTCACATAGATTGAGTAAATGGGGGTCCCAAGAAATATCTGTTTGCAAACAAATTGAACAGAAAAATTGTTTTCTGGATCCCACAGAGGGTGCCCACAAGCAGTCGCCACATTCATACGCAAGTGGGATTTCGGACTGGCGTAGGGTCAACCCCCCCCCCCCAATTACGCCGATTCCAGCAGGCATAGGTGATTCTGATAGCCACTTATGTCCCTAGAGACCATAGTTCTCATGGTTAAGAATCGCGTAAATCTCCGATTCATGGGTTCTACCAGAGATTCCAGATCTGCTATTCCAGAAGCCCAATACTCCATCCTCAGCGTGGAATTTGAAAGGCAACTGCTAGAACAAAAAAGAAGATTTTGGGTACTCACTGTAAAATCTTTCTCGAAGCCTTCATTGGGGGACACACAAAACCATGGGTGGATGCTGCTGCCACTAGGAAGCAAACCATTTTACTAGTTAAAAAAAGAAAATAAGTTCCTCAGCAGTGTATACCCACCGACCGGAGACGTGTCAGCTAGTTAGTGTGAAAGCAGTAGGAGAAGCAATGTGAGAGAAAATACAGAAAACATTCAGAAAAGGGAGGGTGCTGTGTCCGTCCCTCAAAGGCTCAGAGAAATGTTTTACAGTGAGTACCAAAAATTTTTTCTTTTTTTTTTTCTTTCCTCTATCGTTTCATTGGGTACACAGGAAGCTATGGGAGGTCCTAAATCAGTCAAAGTGTGGGAAGAAAAGGATTAAAATCACGAGAACTAGAAATGAGATTCCCAGGACTGAACCTGTCGCTAAAAAATTTAAATGAAGAAATCCTTCAGCCTAGATCTGAGCTACCTAGTCAAAGGGAAGAAGATGAATCTTTAGTAGAACCTGAAAGGAAGATTGCAGGAAATTGGAAGGCCGCTTAGAGGATGGCGATTGCGTCCCAACGGCAAAGTTTGGGGAGACCCTAGACATAGAAGAGAGCTGGAGTGCCAGAGAAGGCGTTCAATTCCTTGCCAAATATGAGTTCACAAGGATGATGTTTCAGAACCTGGAAGAGAAACTCAAGAATCTAAGTAGATTGTTCCAGTCAGATCGTAGCCTGGAGGCGCTCTTTAACCAAACTTGATATGTGAGGAAGATGGGGCAGAAGAACACTACCCTGTTCAAAGGGAATGAAGGACATTGCGTGACAATCTTCATTATTGATCACGCCCAAGAGAGATTTTTCTCGGAAGGAGGCAAAAAGAGTGGCTACCGAAGGGGCACCAGAGAGGGTTCTGCGTGGGAGCGCTAAGCCCCATGAAGAGCCCAGGGTAGTGACAAATTTCACAAAGCCTGTGTCACGCTGACTATCTGGGTTCCCCCAGACAACATGGAACCCCCAATGAGCACCACCACAAACAAGGGGACACTGAAACAATAATGGGCCCTGATGCTAAGGACAAAGGAGATTGGACACATCCTGCACTCACCTGAGGCTGTACCCTAAGCTCCCTAACGTGCCTATACAGGTTCTTTCACCCTGTCGCCGAGCAGGATAGTCCCTTGCAAGCCCAGAACATATCCCTCACTAGTGAAATGGCCTGCCAGAGCACTAAACCCAACGCTGCAATAATAAACCTGAGGAGAGGTCAACAAACTGCGGAATACACTTCTTGGCAATAGTCAGACACCAGGAGTGCAGCCTACACCAGTAGAGATTCCAACACAAGGGCTCCAGCAGCAGGAAGGGTCTAGAGGCTGCTAGAAAAATGTTCCTCCTCAGTGGCATATACGAAGGTGGATTTTGTATAACCGGCATCATCTGATGGGAATATGTGACTATGTAAAGGTGATGGGTGTGGTCACAAACCGGATGCACATGAGAAGAATCAGAAGCTGCCAGCAAGGAAAACTGACATTAACCCTTGGTACACCACGAGAAATAAAAACCCATTTAGGCTAGTTTCACACTTGCGCTATTTTGACGCAAACGGAATCCGTCACTAATGTAGTACAGTTCATTTATTTACAGTGGAAGCGCGTTACTATGGCGCGTGTGTGTGTCATGCAGTACCCGCTTGTGTCCACATGATGTCGCGCTTCCACTGTAAATAAATGAACTGTACTACATTAGTGACGGATTCAGTTTGCGTCAAAATAGCGCAAGTGTGAAACTAGCCTTAGGCTATGTGCGCACTAGAAAAGTGATTTTTCTCAAAATTTCTTGAGAAACTTCAGGGAGTAGAAGATTACCGCACCTGCGGTAAAAAACCGCACCAAATCCGCGGGGAAAACGCATGCGATTTTTGCCGCGGTTTTTCCGCAGGTTGGTCCCTGCGTTTTTTTGTTTTGTTTTTTTTATGCTGAACAGAAATAAATAATATAGATAATAGATAATCGATAGACAGATAATGGATAGAGGGAAAGATAGATAGATGAGAGAGACCTATATAATGTCCCACCCCCCTGCATATTCTAAGCTGGCACCCTTTAGTGACTTTCATGTGGCACTAAAGGGTGCCTAGCCTTGTATTTAGCCAAAAAATAAATAATTAAAAAAAAAAATGACGTGGGGTTCCCCCTATTTTTGTAGCCAGCTAGGGTAAAGCAGACGGCTGCAGCCTGCAAACCACAGCTGGCAGCTTCACCTTGGCTGGTAATCCAAAACAGAGGGCACCCCACGCTGTTATTTTACATTAAATAGTTTAAAACAAAAAACGTGGGGTCCCCCCCAAATTAAATCACCAGACAAGGTAAAGCGGACAGCTGGGGTCTGATATTCTCAGACTAGGGAAGTCCACTGTTATTGGACACTCCCCAGCCTAAAAATAGCAGGCTGCAGTCGCCCCAGAAGTGGCGCATCCATTAGACATGCCAATCCTGGCGCTTCGCCCCAACTCATCCCGTTGCCCTGGTGCGGTGGCAAATGAGGTAATATATGGGGTTGATGCCAGATGTGTAATGTCACCTGGCATCAAGCCCTGGGGTTAGTGATGTCACGCGTCTATCAGATACCTGACATCACAAACCCAGTAAGTAAAAAATATAAAATAGACAACAAAAAAAGTTTTATTTGAAAAAAAACACTCCCCACATTCCCTCTTTCACCAATTTATTGATGAGAACAATCAATTCCACGTCCGGCGTAATCCAATAAGGGGGGGGGGGGGGCGTCCCACGGCGATCCATACCATAGTCACTGTCCCAGTCCATGAAGAACAGAATGTTCCCCATTGGCTGGGAGAGCAATGCAGTGACCTGAGCTAACAGGAATAGCCCAGGTCACTGCAGGGGATGACGAGCGCTGTTGTCAGGAGGATAGATGAGATCCTCCTGACAACAGTCAGGTCAACAACTGACAACAACTCAGTCCTGCCATCAGCGCTGTCATTGCCTTCTATGCCCGCCGCGTTGTCAGCAGTATCGCGAGTGCCCGTGACGTCACCGCTAGTGACAGTCTCGTGCCGCGGGCATAGACAGCAGTGACATCAGGAGGCAGGAGATCGTCACAGCAGGTAATTATCTCCTCTCACCTCCTGACAGCAGCGCTCGGCATCCCCGTGGCCGCATGCACTGCTGAGTGTCAGTGTCTGCCTGCGCTGCAGGGTGACAAGCTGCTGATACTGCGGGCAGACACTGACACTGCTGTGCGTGCAGCGGCGGGGCTGCAGCGGGACATAGACTGCACGGGCACCCGCCGGACGTCACACGGATGTGCTTCTGTGCGGCGTCCAGGGAGTGTGACGTCTGTGTTTACTCTCCTCCGCTTCCTTTTCTGTCATAAAGACATCACTCCCTGCAAAACCGCAGGGAGCGATGAGCATTACCGCAGGTAAATCGCGGCTATACCGGGGGTATACCGTACATCATTTGCTACCTGCGGTATACCCCCGGAATTTCGCGATTACATTACAGTGAATGGAGTGAAATTCCGGGGGTATTCTGCAGGTACCTGCGGAAAATAATGGACATGCTCATTTTCTCAAGGAAGTTTCTTGAGGAAAAATCCGCAGCGTGCGCACAGCTATTTTTTTGTTCCCATAGGTTTTGCTGGGAAATGTCTGCAGAAAGATTTCAAACCTTTTCTCAAGAAATTTCCGCAGCAAATCCGTGGGTAAATCCGCGGGTAAAACGGCCTAGTGCGCACATAGCCGTAACATCTAGATTCTCACAAGACAAAGTGAGACTCTGGACCCAAACCTGTCACTAGTCTCCTAATGACATCAGACGTTCATAACAGTGTGGAAGATCATCTCCTGCATCTGAAAACAGAGATTTATTCTGAGCTACTGAGACCTAGATTAGAAGGAGACTACCTTTTAATCAGTAGAGATCAAACCCGAGAGGAAGTCCACTCTAGGAAAGCCTTACGGACGACACAGGAAAATCGCCGTAAGGCAAGAGAAGTCAGAATAAGGAAACTAGAAATGTTTCATAGCCAGAATAGGCTATGTCACTGACATGAACCTTGGCAGGCCGCTGGAACTGACAGAAAGGCACTAGGGTTCCTGTCGAGTCCGGCAGTAAGGGAACAGCGGTATCTCCAAGACCGTGTGGGTACAAGCTAGTGGTTTACATGGGGGCTAAACCTGATCGTTGAGACTTCACCCTGGGAGGAGTAGAGGGATATGACAGTATGTACACTTGAACACTGTAGAATGTTTAGAGATTGAACTCGGAAAAACTGTAATTGAAAAACCTGAGAGGCTTCCCATACAGGAGAATGCTTTGTGTAATGTAGTAGGAGACTAAGGGGTACTTTACACGCTGCGACATCGCTAGCGATAGCACCCGCCACCGTCGTTCCAGCAATATGTGGTGATCTCTGCCGTAGCGAACATTATCGCTACGGCAGCGTCACACGCACATACCTTGTCAGCGACATCACTGTGACCGCCGAACAATCCCTCCCTCAAAGGGGAGGTGCATTCGGCGTCATAGCGACGTCACTGCGGCGTCACTAAGCGGCCACCCAATAGAAGCGGAGGGGCGGAGATGAGCGGGACGTAACATCCCACCCACCTCCTTCCTTCCGCATTGCTGGTGGAGACAGGTAAGGAGGTGGTCGTCGGTCCTGCGGTGTCACACAACGATGTGTGATGCCGCAGGACCGACGAACAACATCGCTACGTACGAGACAACAATTTTTGGTGTGTGTACGACCTCTCCAAAACCAACGATTTTTGTCTCTTTTGCGATCGTTTAAGGTCGCTCGTACGTGTTACACGCTGCGATGTCTCAAACGACACCGGATGTGCGTCACAAACACCGTGACCCCAATGATAAATCGTTAGCGATATCGCAGCGTGTAAAGCACCCTTAACAAGGATAGAAGTGATGATAACCTTCGTCAGTTTTAGCCTTGTGCAGGCAAAGTTCCTGAAGAGAGCAATGCAAAACAATTTATTCTGATAGCATCCCCAGCATGACTGGTTAGTGCGATGATGCAGCGACACTGTCCGCCCCTGTAGGGATCAAAAACAGACTGACCTACTTGACTGTGTGATCTGGTCCTTGTGGACCAGTGACTTTTATATAAGGGCACTGTGAAGGTAATTTCCACGGAAGGTTGTACAGACTGAGATGACTTCATCGTCACAACCATCCGGAAGAGACCGGGCCTGAGGGCTGAGATTGTATGCCGCAGGGGCCTGTGAAGTAAGTAGCCGCATAGTAATATTAAAAAACCGGGTAGCACTACCTGGGGGAAAAACTGAAAAGGATACGGATTCCTGTTGGAGAAGTCGATTCACTCTCATGATAATTATGTAAGACAATATGGTCCGCACTCATAACGATTGGAAACCAGCACTTGAGAAAAAGACTGTCTGTGCCTTGTATGTCGCCTGCGAAGAACATGATGGAACCCAGTCTCTGTAACGCTATATGTGCATGCTGCAGTTTTAACTGCACCCACACTGCAACCAAAACTGCCGCTTATCCCAGAGCGCTTGGAAATGGAAACCAAACAATTGTCATGATGATGCGGTTTTGCCGCATTTTTTATTAATGCGTTTTCTAAAGGAGACACAAAATATGATAGGAAGAGCGAGAGAGAAAAATTTGGTACCATGCGTTTTTCATCCCATCATTCATTTCAATGGGTGACAAAATGTGAAATTAATGCAAGAAGAATGAACGTGCTGCTTCTTTTTCATCACATGGTTTTGATAAACTGCAATGTGTGAACAGCAAATCTGAATTCTCAGACTATGCTGGGAAGACAAAAGTCAGAACTTGCTGACAACAAAACTGCACCCAAAAACGCAGCAAAAAACACAGCGTGTGCATGTAGCCCTAGAAAGAAAATGTAAGTACCAAGAGTAAGAGCTGAATCAATGGCATTGGTTGAGGCTGCTGACTCCACAGCACTACGTGGAGGACCTGACACTCTGGATAGTGAATGTTTCACTATGAGGAGACCCAAACCCTATGTCTCTGCCGCGGCTAACCACTTGGGTCGCAGTTGAAGGTGGGGAGACTCCCCTCTATGTGGTGGGCATAAAACTTGGACCACCACTGCGAACCACAGTGTAGGACGCGGCAGGAGATGGTGCTTATTGAACAATGGACTGAGTACCTGGAAGCCTGCTGTGAACCATAGGGAGGATAAAGGCAAATAGTAAAGCTAACTGACTTAAGGGCTCATGCGCACGTTGCCTAATTTCATGCATTTACGCTGCGTATTGCACCGCAGCGTAAATGCATGCGACCTGCGTCCCCTGCACAGTCTATGTAGATTGTGCATGAGACATGCGCACGTTGCATTTGAGAGCGCAGCGATTTGGATGCCAAAATTTGTTCCAAATCGCTGCGTTCTAAGAAGCAACATGTCACTTCCGTGCGCTTTGGATGCAGCCCCCGCTCTGTCTATTGGAGAAGCTGCATCCAGAGCACATGAAATCTGCTTTTTTTTTTTTTTTCTTTTCTGCAGAAACACTGCATTAATTATGTAGTGTTTCTGCAGTGATTTGACGCGCACATGTGCTGTCAAATCCCATACAGCCTAAAGAGGTGGTTCAACCCTTTTAATTACTGGCCACATCGATACTTTGTTGCTAATAGTGCCTGTGAGCGGCGCTATTGCGGTCCGCTCATCCTCTTCGCGTGACCCTAGAGCTCTGTGACATCTGATATCCGGTGATGTCACTTCAACTTTCCGTTGACCTGACATTACCGCAGCCGGCCCCAGTCTTCGTGAATCTCTGGGCTGTGGGCAGCATTTCAATCCTCTAGACCGCTGCCATGGTCGCCTCGTGGTTCATGGTAGATAGCGAGACAGTCTCACTGGATAGTAGAGTAGAAACTCTGTTGTGGGAGCCATGTGGCTCATGAGACGTGAAGAAATCAACTTGCTGGTTAGTACTCATCACAGTTAGCTAGTTGTTACCTTAGGCATGGGATTCGAAGTAGATGGTGGGCCTGACTCACTGGATAGCAGTCAAAGGAGTAGACTCACTGCTGCAATCCGCCGTAGAGTTCAGGGTGGATGGTGCCTTTTGCGTCACTTGAAGGTGGACAGAATATCAGACCCGCTGCCTACTCTGGAATGTAGTATGTGGTAGATTGTAGTTCTGGCTCACAGTCACAGGGTAGTGGACAGAGCACTTAAGCTTGCTGTTACCTCATGCATGTGACTCATAGAAGATCTGACACACTGGATAGTGGACAGAGAGCTAGGATCGCTGAATAATCAGGCGTGCGGTATGTTGTGTATAGAAGCTCCAATACATTGGGTAGTGGAGATAGCCCAAGGCCCGCAGGTATATTTGACATGGAGTGTGTGTATTCTGCCACCGATGCATGTGAGTGAGATGTGTCTCATGGATGTGAGCATGGATTTCTGTGCAAGCGATGGTAGATGGGTTACTCGCGGTCCTCTCCTCCCATGCCTGACCAGCTGCCTGGAATAAATCCATGAAAGATGATGCAGTGGTTCAACTTCAACTTATTTATTCACAATACCTTGGTTCGATGAGGTAGGAAGTCAGTAAGGATCAAGGGATGGAAGAGGATTACAAAATGAAGGATGGAGGTAACAGGAGAATCTTCTATTCAGTACTGATGCACTGACCAGAAAGAAATGAGGAGTTGCAGAGCTTGCAGAGCGAGAGGCATCATGGGAAAATTACAGTATAATGCATGAAAAACATATTACAATGGTGGCCAGTAGATGGCAGCAAAGTACAAGAAATACTGTGCACTATACCATCTCCTATAGAATAAATGGAAGCAACATATCACATTAAATATATTTCCTTTTCCGAAGAGAATGGCTGGCAGCACACTCCCCATCTGAAATCCTTGGATTTCACTATATTGCCTTGAAGTGGTGGTTTTCCTTTTGAAGGTTACCTCCAACCTGAAATAAAAAATACATACAAGCAATGCAGCAAACCTTAACTTATCAACGAAGAAGATGAATGTCCTTAAGTAAGTTCCTGGAATAATCCAAACGACAGCCCATCTTCGGATTGGAGAAGTCCCACTAGGCCAAACTGTCTCCAACCCCGTTGTAATCCAATTTTTCAAATTCCAATGCAACCAAATGAGCGTCTTAAGTGGTGTGAAAGTTCCATGAAAGTTCCTTCTGACTGGATGAGGAAAGATGGATCTGTGTCTGTCCTTGCAATGACACGAACTAGCCCTGTCCATGCTTCATTCAAATCACTGACAGCCCAAACCACCCTTCTCTTCGGATTTTTTGATGAAGGTGCTGATATCAGGACTATCTCTGGATGAATGTCTGGATCCTGAAGGCTGAACGTATCTTCATTTGTAGCCTCTTTTGTTCAAATCAAAGTTTATTAGAATAGAAGAAGATAATCAAACAATTGCACAGCGCGCAGGCTGAGGGTATATATCCAAGCTAGCTGCTAAAAACACAACAGTTCTTTGACTACACCTGCGCCACTGGCGACCAAAAATAACAAGTACAATTCGTATGTGTTTGAAATAGGAAGAACAAGTTGAAAAAAAAGAGCTAAAGAAGAGGAGGTGGAAGAAGAATTTAGAGACAGTAAAGACAACAGAAACGTGGGAAAGTAAGATGAAAGGGGAAGGGTACAAAGAGTTCCCACCCGAGTGGACGCGCCCTCCTACATCAAAACCACATTTTCAAGGCTAACCTTATAGGTACAGAAATAAGAGAATGGAAAATTACCTACATACCTGCCCCCCCGTGAATCCATAGACCCATATCCGGTGAGTCCCTGAACATGATCCACGGGGCCCACGTAGCATCAACTTTGTCCTTGTTGCCGAGTGTCTGACCTATCAAGGTCTCCATCCTGAAGATCTCGTTGCACTCTGCTATGAATTCATCCCGTGATGGGATTCTAGTTTGCTTCCAATATCTTGGAATTAGGTTTCTGGCAGCTGTTAAAAAATGTCTTAATAAACCTTTCCTAAACCCTGAAGCAGAAACATTCCCGAGGGACAGGAGAGCTAACTCTTTTGTGGGTCGGATCTGCCTCAAGGAGAGTTTATTGAGTAACTGGAAAATGCTCTCCCAGAATGATCTCACTGGGGGACATGACCACCAGATATGAGTGAGGGTTCCCCTCTCCTTTTGGCATCTCCAGCACACATCAGAGGCTGATGGAAAGGCAGCATGGATACTCACAGGACACCTATACCACCTAGATAGGATCTTGTAGCACCTCTCCTGTGATATCACATTCAGCGAAGTTTTACCAATAAAGAGAAGGATTTTGGTCCGCTCCTCAGCCGAGAATGACCTCCCCCACTCTCTCTCCCATTTCCCAAAGTACCCAGGCAAGCCGTCCCTCGCACCTCTGCATCTGAGAAACAAGTCATACAAGGTTGAAATGGTATGGCCTGGAGGATCCTTCGCTAGGCAAAGGGCCTCAAAGGGTGTGAGTGCCCTATAGATGTCTACCCTCCTAGCCATAGACACTATAAAACTTTTCAGCTGTTCGAAGAAGAACCACATATCTTGAGATTTGGTGATATCTGAAGAGTAATTATCTAGGGGTGTAATACCTGTGTCTGAGATAAAGTCACGAATAATAGGATGGTCACTCTTCCTTTTATGGAGGAATGTTGATCTATGGAAACCCGCCTGAAAATCTGAATTACTATGGACCGGTGTCAATGGGCCTGGAATGGAGGACAAGTCAAGATATTTATTACCTCGGGACATAAAATTCCGCAATTGCTTTGTGATAAAGGGTACTGTGATAGAGCTGGAGCTGGGTGGTGCTCTGGTCCAAATAACTACCTTCGGATCAACATCAGATTGCGCGCTTTCGGCTTCCACCCATCTTTTCGTTTCACCTGAGTTAAATAGATCCAGAACGCACGTCCCTAAAGAGGCGTAGCTATACAAAAGGAGATTAGGGAGTCCAGTTCCTCCCATATCCCTTGATCTACTCAATATTTTGTGGGAAATACGTGGGCGTTTATGTGCCCAGACAAATTTGGTTATGCTAGATTTCAGACGTGAGAAAAAAGAGGCCGGCAATACTAAGGGGATGGTTTGGAAGTAATAAAGCAGCTTCGGTAACAGGTCCATTTTGATCGCATTTATCCTCCCAAACCATGAAAGCTGGAGTTTGTTCCAGTTATTGAGGTCTAATTCTAACTTCCTGGAAATGTGGCGGTGATTTGATTTAAAGAGGTCAAGGGGATCTGCCGTCAGTTTAATTCCTAGGTATGTCAATGAATCCACCTGCCATTTGAAGGGGAGAGAGGCTTTGAGCTGAGTCACCAGCATTGGAGGAAGAGATATATTCAGTATTTCGGATTTATGAGTATTTATTTTAAAATTACTCAGAGATCCGAACCTCCGCAATTCAGCCATTATGTTGGGTAGACTAATGAGTGGAGAGGTAACGTACAGGAGCAGATCATCTGCGAATAAAGCTAATTTATGGTCCTGTTTGTGAAATGTAACCCCTTTAATTGATATATTGCTCCTCAATGCCACCGCCAGATGTTCCATGGTCAGAATATATAATAATGGGGAAAGGGGGCACCCTTGTCTTGTTCCATTACATATTGTAAAGGAATCTGAGAGGGAGCCATTTATTTTGATTTGTGCTGTGGGCGAAGAGTAGAGTGCTGTAACTCTGTTCATCATGTGCTCTCCCAACCCTATGTTTTTAAGGACCTGAAACATGAAACCCCAGTGCACCCTGTCAAACGCCTTCTCTGCATCTACCGACAGGATGCACATGGGGATCCTGTGACGTCTTGCGCCGTCAATCAGGGAGATGGTCCTCAGGGTGTTGTCCCTGGCTTCTCTTCTGAGCACGAAACCCACCTGGTCTGGATTTACCAGTCTGGGAAGAAGGTCTCGTAACCTATTTGATATCATTTTAGAATAAAGCTTGATATCTAGATTTATGAGCGAGATCGGTCTATAGTTGCAGCAAAGAGATGCGTCCTTCCCTGGTTTTGGTATAACTGTGATGTGGGCCATCAACGCCTGGGGAGGGAACGCACCCCCTGCAGATATATATCTACAGACCGATAGGAACAGAGGATTTAGAAGTTCTGAAAATTGTTTATAGAAACCCGCTGAGAACCCGTCTGGACCTGGGCTTTTCCCTGACTTCAGATCTGAGACTACCGCATTGACCTCCTCCAGGGAGAAGTCCTCTTCCAGCTCCAGTAAGGTATCATTTGAGATGGAAGGGAGATTATGGGATTCCAGGTAAGCTTTAACATCATCTTGAGTCCCATATGTCGCTATGTGTCCCGATTGTCCCCTAATATCATAAAGCGCCTTGTAGTATGTGCGGAAGCCTGCTAAAATGTCCTGGTTGCTATGCAAATGACCATCACTTCCTGGGTCTTTTATGAAAGGGATGTAAGTATTCATGGAGCGGGGATGGAGGGCCCTTGCAAGAAGCTTCCCACTTCTATTTCCCAGTTGATAAAAGCGGCTTTTGAGATGTTCTCTTAAGCCCCTGGATTTCTGGTCTAATACCTCTAGTAATTTATGTCTGGTTGTAGAGAGTTGTGCGTAGGTTGTAGGAGATGAGTCCCGTTTGTGTTTGCTTTCTAGTGAGGCAATCTGGTTAGATAACTGCGTTATTTCAATGGCTCTTTCTTTTTTCAGGCGGGTACCATGTGAGATCAAAATGCCCCTTAATACACATTTCAGTGATTCCCACTGGATTGCAGGAGAAGTGGTATCACATTCATGATCTCTAATAAAGTTATGAATTGACTGGGTAAGGTCCGCTTTGCATAACTGATCCTGTAATAGGTTTTCATTCAGTCGCCAGGTGAAATTTGATTTGACACGAGGCCCTAACTGAATCGATAAGTAAATGGGAGCGTGGTCTGACCATATTATATTACCTATGGTCGCTTCTACTGTCATGTCTAGGAGGGCATGAGAAATGTGGAAGGAGTCAATTCTGCTATAGACAGAATGGACCGAGGAATAGAAGCTGTAATCTTTGGTGTCCGGATGAAGAATCCTCCATATGTCCACCAATCTCAGACCATGCATGTGCTTTTTGACCCTTTGTATGACTGAGGCCGGATAGGACGACTTACCCGAGGACACATCGAGGGCCGGGTTCATTGGTAGATTAAAATCGCCTCCTAATATCACCGGAGAGGAGTCCGCAAAATCTTCCAGAATTTTCCTCCCGTCTGCACAGAATCTGTCCTGCCCCTGGTTAGGAAAGTACATGTTAGCAATAACAAAGATATTGGTTTTCCAAGAAAGCTTTAAGAAAATATATCTTCCCTTGGGGTCGATACAGGAGTCTAACACCTCTGGTATGAAGGACCTATGAAATGCCACGGAAACCCCCTTAGACTTAGCATCAGGATTCGAGCTATGGTGCCAAATCGGGTAGTAAGCCGAGGAACACTTAGGAATTGCATCTGACCTAAAGTGAGTTTCCTGAAGCATCAAGATGGCCACCCGTTGCTTATGACAGGAATATGCTATCTGTTTTCTTTTTTCAGGGACATTCAAACCTTTAACATTGAAGGAGCAAAACTTGACACTATCCATAATGCAGGTCAGCTGGAAGCATGATGTGGTATCTGGGGGCTGGTCCAGTCAGGTGAGAGGGAAGGATAGAGAAGAAAGAAAGACAGAGAAAAGAAAGAGCAAGGTTTAGGTCAAAGGACCTAAAAGGTGGGTAAGGAACCCTAGTATTAAGTGGTGCAAAATTTCCATGGCAATGGATTGCCATTTGCACTAAGGGGGGTTAGAGGAAGCCAAGAACGGCAGCGAGTCCGTTCCTTACCCCCCGCCTCTAATACAATATGATATATCATTATAAAGCGCACTAACTATATGCTCCCGCTAAAACTTAATCATCTAAAGAAAAGTAAACATCATAACAGGCTATTATTCTAGGCATTGACCCCAATCAGCATTCCCGGTAGGTAAGCAAAGTGTTCAGATCAGGGACAAGATTCTAGTAATTGTAAAAAACAAGAAAATCACATGGGTCTCCCGGGCTTATTTCTCAAAAGGCCCAAATCTTCACCTCTAGACGGTCCAGCCCCACAGGGTCCAGTCAGTAAAGGCTAGGGGAAGACACTCCAAACCAGGTCCACCAGGTGGAGGGTCCAAGTGGATGTATAACACAAACAGTTTACTGCTTCCTCCTATGAGGTTTAAGTAGTACTTGACCCAATGTCAGAACCTCTGATAACACCTGTGAAATAACACAATGCTAGTCTGGAAAGAAGCAATATTAGGTGACAGGAGAAAGACTTTCAACAAATCACAGTAACTTGCAACGAAGCCTTTGATGCAGTTTCATGGTAAGGCCCTCCCCTGTGGCTCCAGGGATAATTGGCTATCATGCCGGAAGGGCCCATGAAGGTTATCCCCAGTAGGAAACAGGGATGCTACACAGGACCGCTACCCTGTCGGATTGCTCTTGTCAGGACCTCTTTGTCTCCCATGGCGACGGACTGGCTGCCATACTGGGGGTTCCACAGGGAGTTGGGGGCCTGAGGGCCAATCCGGCAGTGCTACCATAGGAAGCTCGAAAGTCCCCAAGAACTTAGCCAGATCTCCGAGTTTGCGAAAGATTGCTGATTTCCCATCCTTATGCGCTGTCAGCTGGAAGGGGAAACCCCATCTATATGGAATGTTTCTGTCCTGGAGGTGTTGGAGCAGGGGTTTTAATGCTCTTCGCAGCTGCAGAGTGCGTCTAGCCAGATCCGGTAATATCTGGACCTGGGACCCCTGGTAGTTGATGGATCCTGCCTGCTGCACCGCGGACATGATGGAGTCCTTTACCTTATAAAAGTGGACTCTACATATTATGTCCCTTGGACGTGAATCTGGAGGGGATTTGGGGCCCAGGGCCCTATGTATGCGGTCTAACTCAATCGGCCCAGAGCTTTGTTCTCCCAGAATTTGAGCAAAGAGCTTCTGTGCCATGGCCTCCAGTTCAGGCATGCCAATACTTTCAGGGATGCCACGGATACGGACATTATTTCGCCGATTGCGATTCTCTAAGTCCTCTTGCCCTGAAGTGAGCTCATCAATCTTTGCTGAGTGGCTAAGTAATATTTTCCTTTGTAGGGACAACTCAGCAGTGATGGCTTCCTGGGACTTCTCCACCTCCTCTACCCTGTATGTGAATTCAGATTTCAGTGCCTGCAGCTCTTTCTTATAAGTATTCTCAAGCCTGCTAGCAAATCTGTCCAAATCTTTTTTTGTAGGCAAAGCCTTGATAGATTTACTTATCTCATGTAGATTAGGCAGATCTCCCTCATTGTCCTCCTCGCTGGAGAAGTCCTGCTGTGATTTCCCCAGCTCCTGCTGTGTCTGTGTTTGACTTTCCCGGGGCTGTGAGTTTTCCATGAGGGAGGCAGACGCCATCATTGATCTAGTGTTCCTGACGGCTGCTGAGGTGCTCTGGCTGAGGAAACGATCCATGCTGCTCACTGTCTCCTTTATCTCACCTCGGTGTCGGGTGACTTTCCTGGATCTGCCCATAAGCAGGGAGATGTTAATGTGCTCTAATGGAGGCTAATGGGGGAAGTTCAGGACAGAGCTCCCAGCAAGTGCAGCTCACTCGGCCATCAGCAAGCCACGCCCCCTGTAGCCTCTTTTGAATTGGTCCAGTAAGAACTCCGGTCCTGTCAACCAAGTAGAGTTTGCAAAATCTCTAGCAGACACTGGCCTTGTAGCAAGATTAGTAGGGTTAATGTGACTTCTGCCCAGGACCACAGACTCAGGATGGCTGTCACGGACAGACTAGATGCTAGCCGCCCACTTAGCAGGATCCCGAGAACCCCGAAACCGCTTAACCCCTGTACAGGGATCTGAAATTGCTACACGGTCCAGGAGGCCGCTGCCTATTTAAGGCTGCAATCAAGAGAAGAGTAGTCATCAGACAGGATCAAAACCAGGAGGTACAAAAAGTGACAATTGTCAGGCAAGAGAGTAGTCAGGAAATCAGGCTGAGGCTAAACGGGAGATGGCAGTGAAGTACAAAAATGGCAGGCAGGAACAGGAGAGTCGACAGAACAGGCAAAGGTCAAAACACGGATTAATAATACAGAGATTGTGTGAACCAGAAACAAGCAGCTACCTAGACTAAATCTGGCGGTGCGCTTGCTGATTATGTTTGCTGATCCTGGCCAGAGCTCTTTCCTGATGAGCTTCATATTCATCTCGACTTGCATAGATTTTAATTCATCATGGCATCAAAGTTTGGGTCTGGCCATAGTGATCTTTTGGATACCAGTTTTGTACAACACGTGGGACATTCCTTATTTCCGCTCCTGAGGGTGGTGATGATGCAGTCGGCACAAAAGCGGTGCATATATTCTTTGGTGGTTATCTTGTTCTTCACCATGTCCAGGCAGATGGGGCACATCAGCTCGCTCCGTAGGCTTCTTGGTGACACTATGATTTCTAAGCCATCTAATATCGCTTACTGCCGTGTCCTCTGCAGCTCATAGAGGCTCGGCTCCCAGGTTTTGCTCGGAGTTTGAGCCCCACTGGTTTGGACAGCCTGGGACATGGTTTTGCATTCTGCCGGAGAGGCCCGCGCCATATTGTATCAGTGCTTTTCTGGCATGCAGCTCTCCGCCCATCCTCTGCCTTCTGCCTCCGTGTGAATTCCTCTCCGGCAGAGCTCATAACTATTTCTGGCGGTGTCCAGCAGTCTGGAGGAGGAATAAGAAGGGTGTGGTGCCTTCCCATTGGCCCTGGCTGAAAGGTAGTAACTTCAGCTGGAAGGCACACCCCACCACACTCGAGTGGTACTGCAGGTCCTACTAAAACCCAGCTTGGTGGATGGGCGAAGCCGGCACCCACCAGAGCCACTGGTACTGACACCTCCCCCATCACCAGCACTGCTAACCGCAGAAATACGGCGGTGTCTGATGATCGAAGCAGAAGTCGCAGGAGCGGACTCTGGTGGAGACATGACAGTTAAGCTGAGATGGAAAAATAGCAAAGAGCCCTGGGGATCCACAGTAGCAATAGTGTAAATTGCTGAATCCATATATATATATATATATATATATATATATATATATATATATATATATATATATATATATATATATATATATATATATATATATATATATATATATATATATATATATAATATATATAAAAATGAGCAGCAGCTCACAGGTGAGTAAAAACCGAAAACAGCACACAGTATACACCGGTGCTATAACAGGGCATACCTAGACGAGCCCAAATCAGATCACCCTAGGTAATAGGAATACAAGATGGCAACCTTCAGAACAAATAGGGAGCCTCCTATAGAATACCCAGAAGATGATCAAAACAACAAACAGAGACACATACCTCCTTATTGCCAAATGCTAGAGGACACAATGACGAGCAATAGTGTCCCAAAACTGCTTCTTAAGGATCAAGAAAAACGTATTTCTCATTTAATCCCCTATAGGGAACGTTCTTACCAGATCCTGAAGAGATGGCAGGGCGACTGTACCAAAATACTTAGGTCTCCTAGGGGAGCTGTCAATCAGCTCTTCAGATCCCACAGGAATGCCACGGAATGAAACTCCATATGTCTGTCAGAAACACTCACTCCCAACGCGTTTCTTGGGGATCAATCATCAGGGGAGTATGGGTGAAAAGCCTTGGGTACTGCCTCAAAAGTCTCCAAAAGTGCAGTAATGTCATGCCCAAGATATTAAGAAATAAGACAAAGTGTATAAAATGAGCCCTAAGCAGTGTATTATAAGGGCCTATCTATATGCCCCATAGACAAGAAACTCACCGCACACAGCGTGTATCATAGTGAACCTTTTGAAAAATGCCGCGCTGGCGTCCCGGAAACATGCTCCATTTATATCCCGGCGCATGCGCAATGGCACAATAACACTCAGTGACGTGCATACCGAGACCGGAAGTGCACGTCATCGGGCGCCGTGTCTCAGAAAGAGAACGTAGCCCAATCCAGTGACATCATATCCTGGAGAACCGCTCGCACTGAAGGGATAGGGCGCGTTGCCATCGCAACCAAGATGCGACCTCACAGATCCAGAGCGGCGGTTCACAATATTTAACACATGCTGGCGATAAAACGCCGCATGGTAGGCATAAAGGCCATACATGGCAGTGTATCAAAATTGAGATTGACACTAATATCCACATAGCAGGTAGGAGAGATATATTTTGTAAAATAAATAAATGAAAAATAATTAAAAACAGAGGATCAAAGCAAAGATTGTCCCGAACGGGTCACACAGAGAGCCATATAGCCATAAGCAGTATACCTCTATAAGTCAATCAGAGGTAAAAATCTCTTATAAGACAACCTGGAAGAATCAATTGAAATCCCAAAGAGTTGGCCCACAGGTTACCCCTCGTTATACCCAGGCCATCAAGATCAAAGGGTAGATTAAACCCAGCCTATGTAGATTGAGGGCTGGCCAGCGACCACGTAGGAGACAAAAGGGGCAACAGACGCAGCATGAAACCACAAGAACAGATAGCGGAAACTAAGGTGCCCGCTAGCAAACCCCTACAGTAGATCTTCTCCCTACCTATCATGTGGGGGTCGGCACCCTATAAGAGCCCGCAAGTATGGTGCCCCCACTCGGCCGTCGTCTCGCCCTCCTATACTTACCCTATAGGCTAAAGTGCTCCTACAGGAAGGGTGTAAAGGACAGTGACTCATTCAGACCTACTGGTGCCATCGTGTCAAGGTTGTAAATCCAATAGCACTCTTTCTGGAGTACCTTTTTGTCCCAGTTTCCACCCCTGGGCGGGGGATGAATGAGGTCAATCCCCATGATTCTCAAACTTCTCAGATCACCATTATGGAAGTTGTTAATATGTCGGGCGACCGGGGTGTCATTCTTTTTGAGGATGTCATTCTTGTGTTCCCCCACTCTTCGTCGCAGCTCCCTGATAGTCTTCCCAATATAGAGAGTTTTCCACATACACATTTCATCCTATAAATGACCCCCTTTGACTTACAGGTGATCATTGATCTTATGGGAAAACGCCTACTGTTCTTTTGGTCCGAAAACTCCTTGCCTTCCTCAATGAACCTGCAATTCACACAGTCGTGGCATTTGAAACAGCCCCTAATTGCGCCCCTCGCCGTCGCCGGCCCACCCTCACTGAAGTGGCTATGCACCAGTCTGTCACCCAGGGATCTTGCCTTCCTATAGGTGACAGACGGCTGCACTAGCAAATGTTTATCAATCAAGGGGTCCATCTGCAAAACATGCCAATGCCTTGAGAGGATTCCCCTGAGGCTTCCCGATCCATTATTGTAGGTCGTGATGAACCTCAGGACGTCTTCAGGCTCTTTTTTCCTCTCATTTGGGTTCAACAGCTTAGTACGATCCATATTGTGTACAGAAGTATACGCTTTATGGATAATGCCCTCAGGATAGCCTCTATCCCTTAAACGTCCCATTAGGTCATGGGCCTGTTCCTTGAAGCCTGCTTCCTCAGAGCAGTTACGCCTCATTCTTACAAATTGCCCTTTCGGGATTCCTCTCTTCAGTGGGACAGGATGGGCACTTTCCCACCTAAGTAAAGAATTAGAGGACGTCGCCTTCCTAAATGTGGTAGTCAAGAGGCGGCCATCTGTCCCTCTTTCCACCAACACATCAAGGAAGGCCAGGCTGTTTATACCCACCTCGCTGGTAAATCTAAGGCCAATGGTATTATCATTGAGTTTGGCAATGAAATGGTGGAAACCCTCAGTCTGGCCCTTCCAGACCACGAAGACGTCGTCAATGTATCTTAGCCATAAGACGACGTCCTCGGTGTCCAGAAGGCCACCAAACACCACCGTCTCCTCCCACCAGCCCAGGAGGAGGTTGGCATACGATGGGGCACAGCAACTCCCCATCGCAGTCCCCCTGAGCTGGTGAAAGAGCCTCCCTCCAAATGTAAAGATGTTCCTAGTGAGACAAAACTCCAAAGCTTTTATAACGAAGTCATTATGCTGGCGGAATTGACTACCTCTCGATCCCAGAAAGTATCTGACTGCCTCCACTCCCGCCGTATGTGGGATCGATGAATACAAAGCTTCCACGTCAATGGAGCAAAGTAACATCCCTTCCTCAAGGAAGATGTCTTCTATCCTGCGTAAAAAGTCAGTTGTATCCCTGAGGTAGGAATTCAGGGATAACACAAAGGGGCGCAAGATTTTGTCGACATACACACTGAGTTTCTCCGTTAGGCCACCTATGCCCGAGACAATGGGGCGACCTTTCAAGGGGCTCAAGCCCTTATGTATTTTGGGAAGAATATAGAAGGTCGCCACCACCGGAAAGACAGGCAAGAGATACTCAAACTCGTTCTTATCAATTAAATTGGACCCCAATGCCTCCTCCAAAAGGATCTTCAACTCCTCCCTATATCCCTGAAGTGGGTTGGAGTCCAGCATAGCATAGCAGGATTCATCCCTAAGGATATTCAAACAGATATCCTTATAGTCACTGGAGTCCAGTATCACCACATTCCCCCCTTTGTCAGAGGGTTTTATGGTGATACTGGAATCATTCTCCAGACTTTTCAGGCTGAATATTTCTGCCTTGGTCAGATTATAATGACCCCTATGTCTCCCCCTGTTGTCTCTAATGTTTTCAGTGACCAGATTGACGAATATATCAATTGCGTCAATCTCGGTCATGACTGGGGGCATCTTTATGCTCTTGTTCTTCAGACCAGTGAAGGGGCCTTCGCCCAGATCATTCGGGTTGGTGTCTCCAAGGTGGAAAAGCAGTTTTACATCCTGGAGAAGTTCCTCTGGAATCCCAAGCTCAGCTGATGTTTTCTCTGTTTGTCTACCAAAAAACTTCTTCCATTTGAGGTGTCTTGCAAAAAGGTGCAAATCCTTAATTGCCTCAAATTCATCAAAGTCAGTTGTCGGCACAAAAGACAAGCCCTTGTTCAAAATGGATAAATCCATCTCAGTGAGGGATCTTGAAGACAAGTTTATCACCTGAGGAGCCCCGCCTACACTTGCGGGTTGAGCTGTCCCGGTCTTTCCGGTGGTGGCGACCTTCTATATTCTTCCCAAAATACATAAGGGCTTGAGCCCCTTGAAAGGTCGCCCCATTGTCTCGGGCATAGGTGGCCTAACGGAGAAACTCAGTGTGTATGTCGACAAAATCTTGCGCCCCTTTGTGTTATCCCTGAATTCCTACCTCAGGGATACAACTGACTTTTTACGCAGGATAGAAGACATCTTCCTTGAGGAAGGGATGTTACTTTGCTCCATTGACGTGGAAGCTTTGTATTCATCGATCCCACATACGGCGGGAGTGGAGGCAGTCAGATACTTTCTGGGATCGAGAGGTAGTCAATTCCGCCAGCATAATGACTTCGTTATAAAAGCTTTGGAGTTTTGTCTCACTAGGAACATCTTTACATTTGGAGGGAGGCTCTTTCACCAGCTCAGGGGGACTGCGATGGGGAGTTGCTGTGCCCCATCGTATGCCAACCTCCTCCTGGGCTGGTGGGAGGAGACGGTGGTGTTTGGTGGCCTTCTGGACACCGAGGACGTCGTCTTATGGCTAAGATACATTGACGACGTCTTCGTGGTCTGGAAGGGCCAGACTGAGGGTTTCCACCATTTCATTGCCAAACTCAATGATAATACCATTGGCCTTAGATTTACCAGCGAGGTGGGTATAAACAGCCTGGCCTTCCTTGATGTGTTGGTGGAAAGAGGGACAGATGGCCGCCTCTTGACTACCACATTTAGGAAGGCGACGTCCTCTAATTCTTTACTTAGGTGGGAAAGTGCCCATCCTGTCCCACTGAAGAGAGGAATCCCGAAAGGGCAATTTGTAAGAATGAGGCGTAACTGCTCTGAGGAAGCAGGCTTCAAGGAACAGGCCCATGACCTAATGGGACGTTTAAGGGATAGAGGCTATCCTGAGGGCATTATCCATAAAGCGTATACTTCTGTACACAATATGGATCGTACTAAGCTGTTGAACCCAAATGAGAGGAAAAAAGAGCCTGAAGACGTCCTGAGGTTCATCACGACCTACAATAATGGATCGGGAAGCCTCAGGGGAATCCTCTCAAGGCATTGGCATGTTTTGCAGATGGACCCCTTGATTGATAAACATTTGCTAGTGCAGCCGTCTGTCACCTATAGGAAGGCAAGATCCCTGGGTGACAGACTGGTGCATAGCCACTTCAGTGAGGGTGGGCCGGCGACGGCGAGGGGCGCAATTAGGGGCTGTTTCAAATGCCACGACTGTGTGAATTGCAGGTTCATTGAGGAAGGCAAGGAGTTTTCGGACCAAAAGAACAGTAGGCGTTTTCCCATAAGATCAATGATCACCTGTAAGTCAAAGGGGGTCATTTATAGGATGAAATGTGTATGTGGAAAACTCTCTATATTGGGAAGACTATCAGGGAGCTGCGACGAAGAGTGGGGGAACACAAGAATGACATCCTCAAAAAGAATGACACCCCGGTCGCCCGACATATTAACAACTTCCATAATGGTGATCTGAGAAGTTTGAGAATCATGGGGATTGACCTCATTCATCCCCCGCCCAGGGGTGGAAACTGGGACAAAAAGGTACTCCAGAAAGAGTGCTATTGGATTTACAACCTTGACACGATGGCACCAGTAGGTCTGAATGAGTCACTGTCCTTTACACCCTTCCTGTAGGAGCACTTTAGCCTATAGGGTAAGTATAGGAGGGCGAGACGACGGCCGAGTGGGGGCACCATACTTGCGGGCTCTTATAGGGTGCCGACCCCCACATGATAGGTAGGGAGAAGATCTACTGTAGGGGTTTGCTAGCGGGCACCTTAGTTTCCGCTATCTGTTCTTGTGGTTTCATGCTGCGTCTGTTGCCCCTTTTGTCTCCTACGTGGTCGCTGGCCAGCCCTCAATCTACATAGGCTGGGTTTAATCTACCCTTTGATCTTGATGGCCTGGGTATAACGAGGGGTAACCTGTGGGCCAACTCTTTGGGATTTCAATTGATTCTTCCAGGTTGTCTTATAAGAGATTTTTACCTCTGATTGACTTATAGAGGTATACTGCTTATGGCTATATGGCTCTCTGTGTGACCCGTTCGGGACAATCTTTGCTTTGATCCTCTGTTTTTAATTATTTTTCATTTATTTATTTTACAAAATATATCTCTCCTACCTGCTATGTGGATATTAGTGTCAATCTCAATTTTGATACACTGCCATGTATGGCCTTTATGCCTACCATGCGGCGTTTTATCGCCAGCATGTGTTAAATATTGTGAACCGCCGCTCTGGATCTGTGAGGTCGCATCTTGGTTGCGATGGCAACGCGCCCTATCCCTTCAGTGCGAGCGGTTCTCCAGGATATGATGTCACTGGATTGGGCTACGTTCTCTTTCTGAGACACGGCGCCCGATGACGTGCACTTCCGGTCTCGGTATGCACGTCACTGAGTGTTATTGTGCCATTGCGCATGCGCCGGGATATAAATGGAGCATGTTTCCGGGACGCCAGCGCGGCATTTTTCAAAAGGTTCACTATGATACACGCTGTGTGCGGTGAGTTTCTTGTCTATGGGGCATATAGATAGGCCCTTATAATACACTGCTTAGGGCTCATTTTATACACTTTGTCTTATTTCTTAATATCTTGGGCATGACATTACTGCACTTTTGGAGACTTTTGAGGCAGTACCCAAGGCTTTTCACCCATACTCCCCTGATGATTGATCCCCAAGAAACGCGTTGGGAGTGAGTGTTTCTGACAGACATATGGAGTTTCATTCCGTGGCATTCCTGTGGGATCTGAAGAGCTGATTGACAGCTCCCCTAGGAGACCTAAGTATTTTGGTACAGTCGCCCTGCCATCTCTTCAGGATCTGGTAAGAACGTTCCCTATAGGGGATTAAGGGTATGTGCGCACGTTGCTTTTTACCTGCTTTTTACCTGCTTTTTTGCTGCTTTTTCTTCTGCGCTGTTTAATGCCAAAATAGATGTGTTCTTCTATTCAAGCAAAGTCTATGGGAATTTGGGTTTCTTGTTCACACTATGTTGTTCAAAATGCTGCCTTTTTGTGGCAGAACTTTGGTCAAAAACTCAGCTTTGCAGTGCAAAAGCCAAATGGCAAAAACAATTGACATGTTGCTTCTTTGAAAAGCTGAGTTTTTGACCAAAGTACGGCCTCAAAAAGGCAGCATTTTGAACAACATAGTGTGAACAAGAAACCCAAATTCCCATAGACTTTGCTTGAATAGAAGAACACATCCATTTTGGCATTAAACAGCGCAGAAGAAAAAGCAGCAAAAAAGCAGGTAAAAAGCAGGTAAAAAGCAACGTGCGCACATACCCTAAATGAGAAATACGTTTTTCTTGATCCTTAAGAAGCAGTTTTGGGACACTATTGCTCGTCATTGTGGCCTCTAGCATTTGGCAATAAGGAGGTATGTGTCTCTGTTTGTTGTTTTGATCATCTTCTGGGTATTCTATAGGAGGCTCCCTATTTGTTCTGAAGGTTGCCATCTTGTATTCCTATTACCTAGGGTGATCTGATTTGGGCTCGTCTAGGTATGCCCTGTTATAGCACCGGTGTATACTGTGTGCTGTTTTCTGTTTTTACTCACCTGTGAGCTGCTGCTCATTTTTATATATATATATATATATATATATATATATATATATCTCTAATAAACGTTATATTTTAGGTCTTGTTTATCCTATTGTTCACTGCTCCTCTTGGATTCAGCTATTTACACTTAAGCTGAGATGGGACATACTGCCATTGTTCAGATTTGGAAGATTTCCTGATTCGTTCAACACGATTACTGACATAGAAGCGTTTTGTCTGGTTATGTATGTAACAAAGAACCACTTTGCTGTCTGTGTAGAATCTTGTGTCATTCATGTGAATAGTTAGTTCGCCCTGTACAAAGTCTTCAATCTCTTCAGCTAGTACAGCCTCAGAGTTCAAGTGTGGGTATGGTGTTCTCAGGTTTAGGAGCCAATTTAGCCTTCCCAAATAGAAATCCAACATTGTTAGTCTATAACCTTCAAATAGGCAACAGCAATAACTTCAGTAGAGGCGTGACAGAATATATGGGTCTCTTTCCTTTCAATCACAGCGAGGGATGCTGGAGTGTAACAATATAGTATGTGGATCCTATCCAAGGCACAAAGAGATTCCCTCCTGGACCTCCACATTAATTGTCAGTGGGCAGTGCTGTGTCCCAGTCCTTAATAGACTCCGAGGCAGGAGCGGAACGAGGACCTAAGCCAGTGGCGGCAGGCTACGCGACCGCTATGGGGCTCGGGAGTCGGGAACCTGGTGCCAGCGCTGGCACGGGGCTCCACCGCCGAGGATCGCACTTCAATTGTATTGGCATCGCAGATGCCGATACAATTGAGAGCAATGATAGAGAGAATGGAGCACTCATTCTCACACTGGTAACTATCATAGGCGTCAGGTAAATGATTTAAAGGGAACCTGTCATCAGAAATGTAGCTATAAAGCTAAAAGTTCCCCCCTCTGCAGCTCCTGGGCTGCATTCTAGGAAGCTTCCTATAGTTTTTATGGCACCTTTTATACCAAAATAAACACTTTGTAAACTGGTACCTTTTCTTATGCAAATTTCTTAAATTTTCCATGTGGGCGGGCTGCCTGGGGTCCGTTGCTGTTCCTCCTGCAGATTTATGCCGCCCCCGAACGCTGATTTTCAAAGCTCAGGACGCCGCCCCTGGGTGCCCGTGGTCCCGCGCATGCGCTGTTCCACTGTAGCGGTGCCGTGCACTGTGTGCACGTGTGACCGCTGGTGACGCTTTGCGCGGGCACGAGGTTATGGGCGGCGCTGTGAGTGTCATCAGTAAGTGCCGCCCATAACCTCGTGACCGCACTTTCCCCCTATTCCTCCAGCGTTGCGCTCGCTGGCCTGATGCCCGGACGTCACCTCCTTCCCATCCTGCTCAGCAGCAGGAAATAGATGGGAGGAGCGGACGGAGCAGGAGAGCTTAGGTTACGGGGAGACGCGGCGAGCATCAGAGCGACGTACACAGTAAAAAAAAACATGTAAAATCAGTCACACATTGTCATCTGTAACGTCAAAAGCACTAAACCTTCTTTTTTTTTTGTCTCCAACTCGCTGACTCTCCCTCTGTTTCTATATCTCTACCTTCACACTCTTTTTTTCTGTTTTTCTCACTCCGTTTGACTCTGTATTTGTCTATTTCTCTTTATATATCCCTCTCTTTCTCTCTATCCCTCTATATTTCTATTTCTTTCTCTGTCTTTGTCTTTCTGTTTCACTGTTTGCATTTCTCTGTTTATTTCTCTCTTTCTCTATTATTTTTCTCTATCTCTCTCTATCCCTCTTTCTTTCCCCCTCTTTTTCCCCCCTATTTTTCCCCCCTCTTTCTCTATCCACTGCTTTTCCCCACTCTTTTTTTCCCCTCTCATTTTTTTCCATCTCACTCTGTTGCACTCTTTGCATTTCTCTATTTATTTCTCCTCTTTCACTCTTTCTCTCTATCCCTCTCTTTCATTTTTTTTCTCTTTCTCTATCCCTCTCTAACACCTCTCTTTTTACCTCTCTTTATCACTGTTTCACTATTTGCATTTATTTCTATGTCCATTTCTCTCTCTCTTTTTCTCTATCCCTCTCTTTTTCTCTCTATCCCTCTATTTCGCTATCTTACTCTATCCCTCTCTTTCTATTTCTCTTTCTTTTTCTCTCACTCCATTTCACTCTTTGTATTTCACTGTCTATTTCTCTTTCTCTGTCTTTCAATCTACCCCTCTCTTTCTATATTTTTTTCTTTCTCTGTCCCTCTCTATATATATATCCATCTATCTCTCTCTCATTCTGGTTTTCTCTATTTTTCTCTCTCCCTCTGTTTCACTCTTTGTATTTATGTCTGTGTATTTCGTTCTCAATCTATCCGTCTGTTTCGTGCAATTTCTATTTCTCTCGTTTTTCCTGTCGCTTTTTTTTTTTTATTTCTTTCTCTTTTTCTCTCTCCCTCTGTTTCACTCTGTTTTTATTTCTTTGTTTTTTTTCTCTATCCTTCTGGCTATCCCTCGCTTTCTGTATATCTTGCCCTTTATTTGTCTGTCTCTCTCTTTGTCTCTATTGCTCTCTTTATCTCACTATTTTTCTTTATTTCTCTTTCTATGTTGCTCTCTCTGTCTCTCTATTTCTATCTCTCTTTCTATCTCTGTTTCTCTCTGTGTATCTCTCTATCTCAATGTTTCTGTGTGTGTCTCTCTGTGTGTCTCTTTATCATTTTATCTGTCTATTGACGGCAAAGTAGCGGAAGGCAAGTTTGTTACATTGCAAGCAGAAGAGAAGAACAGAAGAGAAGAAAAGAGAAAAGTAAAATAAAAATAAATACACAACTATAAACACATATACGAAAAGAATTAATAAAATATTAATGTTATGGCACAACTCTCATTTTTGTTAGATCTATCCTTCATATTTATCCCTCTATTAAATATGTACACCAATATGTCTCTCTACCTCTGTCTATATCTCTCGCTCTCTATATATGTCTGTTACCTTCTAGATTTCTTTCTACCTTTCTCTCTCTGTTGCGCTCTTTCTCCCTCTCTATATATTGTTAAATTCATGTCTCTTATTCTCTCTCTCTCTTTCTCTCTATCTCTATTTATTTCTCTCGCTCTCTCTGTCTCTTTCCCTCTCTGTCTGTCTATATCTCTCCCTGGCTCTATTTCTCTTTCTCTTTCGCTCTCTGTCTGTATTTCTTTCTCTTTCTGCCGCTCTGTGTCTTTCTCCCTCCCTCTATTTATAGTCATGTCTCTCTCTTTCTCTTTTTCGATATCCCGCCTCTCTTTATCTTTGTCTATCTCTCATCCTTTCTCCCTCTCTATCGCTGTCTATATCTTTCTCTCTTTCTCTATATTTCTCTCACTATCTCGCTCTATTTCTCTTTCTCTCTGTCACTTTGTCTCTTTCTACATCTCTCTGTCTATATCTCTCTCTGTCTCTATTTCTCTTTCTCTGTCGCTCTCTATTTCTTTCTCTCTGTCGCTCAGTCTTTCTCCCTCTCTTTTTATATTCCTGTCTCTCTATTTCTCTTTTCCTATATCCCTCCTCTCTTTTCTCTTTCTTTCTCTCTCTGTCTCTTTCTCCCTCTCTATCTCTGTCTACATCTTTCTCTCTTTCTCTATTTTTCTGTCACAATTTCTCTCTATTTCTCTCTGTCGCGCTCTCTTTCTGTCTCTGTCGCTCTTTTTCTCTCGCTCTCTTTCTATATGTCTGTCTATCACTATTTCTCTTTCTATTTCACTTTCTCTTTGTCGCTCTATCTTTCTCTCTTTATGTCTCTCTGTGTCTGTCTCTCTTTATGTCTCTCTGTGTCTGTCTCTCTGTGTCTGTCTCTCTGTGTCTGTCTCTCTGTGTCTGTCTCTCTGTGTCTGTCTCTCTGTGTCTGTCTCTCTGTCTCTCTGTGTCTGTCTCTCTGTGTCTGTCTCTCTGTCTCTCTGTGTCTGTCTCTCTGTCTCTCTGTCTGTCTCTCTGTCTCTCTGTGTCTGTCTCTCTGTCTCTCTCTGTCTGTCTCTCTGTCTCTCTGTGTCTGTCTCTCTGTCTCTCTATGTCTGTCTCTCTGTCTCTCTATGTCTGTCTCTCTATGTGTCTCTCGTTCTCGGTTTGTCTCTCTGTGTGTGTCTCTCTGTGTGTGTCTCTCTGTGTGTGTCTCTCTGTCTCTCTTTGTCTCTCTCTGTCTCTGTGTCTGTGTGTGTGTCTCTCTGTCTCTCTATGTGTCTCTGTCTCTGTCTCTCTCTGTGTCTCTGTCTCTCTGTGTGTCTCTGTCTCTCTGTGTGTCTGTCTCTCTATGTCTCTCTATGTGTCTCTGTCTCTCTGTGTGTCTCTGTCTGTCTGTCTCTCGTTCTCTCTGTTTTTCTCTGTGTCTCTCTGTGTGTGTCTCTCTTTGTCTCTCTCTGTCTCTGTGTCTGTGTGTGTGTGTGTGTCTCTCTGTCTCTCTATGTCTGTCTCTCTGTGTGTCTGGAAGCGATGCTGCGCTTGGTAACTAAGCTAAATATTGGGTAACCAAGCATAGCAATTATCTTGGTTACCCGATATTTACCTTAGTTACTAATGTCCGCCGCTCTAACGCTGCCAGTGCCGGGTCTCTGCTCCCTGCACTCCTAGCCAGAGTACACATCGGGTTAATTACCCGATGTGTACTCCAGGTACTTGTGCAGGGAGCATGGAGCCGGCACTGGTAGCGTAAGAGCACACCGCTTAGCGCTGGCTCTCTGCACTCCTAGCCAGAGTACACATCAGGTTAATTACCAGATGTGTACTATGGCTATACTTATGCAGGGAGCAGCCAGCCGGCACAGGCAGCGTGAGAGCGTCACCGCGACGTCACGAAGCAGCCGCCAAATCAAAGCGGAGGGGCGCAGGTGAGCGTGACGAACATCCCGCCCACCACCTTCCTTCATCATTGCTGGCTGGAAGCAGGTAAGGTGAGGTTCCTCGTTTCTGCGTCGTCACACGTAGCGATGTGTGCTGCCGCAGGAACAAGGAACAACTTCGCCCAAGCCATAGAAACGATAATTGGCAGAGGACCCCCATGTCACCGATGAGCGATTATTGAATTTTTTGGCGAAGATTCAAAATTGCTCACATGAGTCACACACAACGAGATGGCTACAGTGGACGGATGTGCGTCACAAATTGCGTGACCCCAACGACATCGCTGTAGCGATATCGTATCGTGTAAAGCGGGCTTTAGGGGTACTTTACATGTTGCGCCATCCCTACCGATATATCGTCGGGGTCACGGCGTTAGTGACACACATCCGGCACCGGTAGCGACATAGCAACGTGTAAATCCTAAGTTCGATGATGAACGAAAACAGAAGCGTTCAAAATCGCTGATCTGTGTAACGTCGTACATTTCAATAATGTCGCTACATCATGAGATATGATGTTTTGTCGCTTCTGCGGTGTCACACATCGCTGTGTGTGACACCGCTGTAACGACAAACCTCTCCTTACCTTCATCCACCATAAATGCGGAAGGAACGAGGTGGGCGGGATGTCATGTCCCTTTCATATCCTCCCCTCCACTTCTATTGGGTGGCCGCCTAGTGACATCGCGCTGACGTTGCTGTGCCGCCAAACACATCTCCCCCTTGAAGGAGGGATTGGTCGCCAATCACAGCGTCTTCGCCGACCAGGTATGTGCGTTTGACGCTGCCGTAGCGTTTTTGTTTTTTTGCTACGGCAGCAATCACAAGATATTGCATGTACGATGGGGGCAGGTGCTATCGCGCTGGACATCGATAGCAAATGCTATTGATGTCGCAACGTGTAAAGTACCCATTAGGGTATGTGGGCACCTTACGTTATGAGCCGGGTGAAAACTAACGCACCCTCAGAACTGTAAACACTGCGTTTTAAAAAAAAAAATGCATCTAAAATGCATGCATTTGGGAAACATTTTGCATACGTTGTGCATGCATTTTGCTAACATTTTTGACAGTGCGGTCCAACGTCATTTAGCTCTGCTACATGCCCGCTGACAGCAGACAGAGTCGCGCGATGAGAATGAACTGGGATGAACTTCACCCGACTTCATTGTCATCCCCAAGCTCAGTTTGTGTGTCTCGTCCTGATTATCGGTCACCCGTAAAATACTCAACGCTGGCCGCAGATCCCCATAAGTGATCAGCGTGATCAGCGATGCCGTTGCTCAGCTTACCCGAGGCCAGCTGGAGTCCTCCACCGGAAACCGCAACTCACCTGTGACATCATCGCCAATCGCGCAGCTCACTTAAGTCACTCGGGCGACTTGCTGTCACAGGTGGAGGATGAAGCAGTGGCCGCGTGTCACGTGACTTAAGTCATCGTTGATCGTGCGGCACACTTAAGTTGCTGCGTGAAGCTGACCGAGTGCTATGGTCTGTGAACGCTCCTGTCAGCTTCATGTAACATATCTGAGAGCGTCGTGTAACGTCGTGTGGATTACGCCGGACCTGGCAGGGTTTTGGGTTGTTTATAAAGTGGTTAAAGAGGTCTTGTTTTTTTTTGGTTTTTTACTCAAAATTAAGTTTTTCTTGGGATGTGTGTTTTTATTTTATGTAACTTACAGGTTAATAATGAAAGGTATCTCGGGAAGACGCCTGCCATGATTAACCTAGGACTTGATGGCAGCTATGGTCTACTTCCATTAACTCCTTATTTCCGTTCTTGCCACCGCAACAGAGCAATTGGGGATGAGCCTGGTAAAGTCCCAGGACTGTGGCATCTAATGGATGCGGCAATTCCGTGCGCCTGATGGCTGAAATTATCAGGGTGGGTGGCTCCCCATAACGTGGGGCTCCCCAGTGTGAGAATACCAGCCTTATGCCTTTACTTTGGTTTCTATCAAAATGCGCGAAAAGAGAGAAAGATAAAGAGAAATAAATATAAAAAGAGATCGAGGTAGAAAGAGAGAGAGAGATAAATAGAGAGAGGGAAACAGAGAAAGAGCGACAAAGATAAACAAAGATTGACAAAGAGAAATAAAGAGAAATAGTGAGCGACAGAGAGAGAGAAAGATAGAGAGAAAGAGAGAGCGATAGAGAGAAAGAGCGATAGAGAGAAATGAATATACAAAGAGAGGGAGAAAGCGACAGAGTGAGAGAGAAAGAAATAGAGAGAGAGCAACAAAGATAAAGAAAGATGGAGAAAGAGAAATAGAAATAGAGAGAGAGAGAGAAATAGTGATAGACAGAGAAAAAGAGAGAGATAAATTGAGACGGAGAGAGAGGGAGAAAGAGAGACAGATAGAGACAAGAAGCGAGAGAAATATAGAGAGCGATAGAGAGAGCGACAGAGAAATAGAGAGAGAGAAATAGAGAAAGATAGAAAGACAGAGCGAGAGAAAAAGAGACATGAATATAAAGATAGATATAGAGGGCGTATATGTGCTTATAGTTGTGTATTTATTTTTATTTGATTTTTCTCTTTTCTTCTCTTCTGTTCTTGTCTTCTGTTTGCAATGTAACAAACTTGCCTTCCGCTACTTTGCCGTCAATATACAGATAAAATGATAGAGAGACAGAGACACACAGAGAGACAGACACACAAAGACAGAGACACATAGAAAGACAGAGAGACAGACATAGAGAGACAGACACACATAGAGAGACAGAGAGACACACTGAGACACACAGAGACTGAGACACACAGAGACTGAGACACACAGAGACTGAGACACACAGAAAGATAGAGCGACAAAGAGAAAGTGAAATAGAAAGAGAAATAGTGATAGACAGAGACATATAGAAAGAGAGCGAGAGAAAAAGAGAGCGACAGACAGAGCGTGACAAAGAGAGAGAAATAGAGAGAAATTGTGACAGAAAAATAGAGAAAGAGAGAAAGATGTAGACAGAGATAGAGAGGGAGAAAGAGACAGAGAAAGAAAGAGAAATAGAGAGGAGGGATATAGGAAAAGAGAGAAATAGAGAGACAGGAATATAAAAAGAGAGGGAGAAAGAGACTGAGCGACAGAGAGAAAGAAATAGAGAGCGACAGAGAGAGAAATAGAGACAGAGAGAGATATAGACAGAGAGATGTAGAAAGAGACAAAGAGAGTGACAGAGAGAAAGAGCAAGCGTAATAGAGAAAGATAAAAAGAGACATGAATTTAATAATGGATAGAGAGGGAGAAAAACTGAGAGTGCGACAGAGAAAGAAATAAATATAGAAGGTAACAGAGACATATATCGGGAGTGAGAGATATAGACAGAGGTAGAGAGACAGACATAGAGACAGAGAGAGACAGACATAGAGAGACAGACATAGAGACAGACACAGAGAGACACACAGAGAGACAGACACATAGAGACAGAGACACAGAGAGACAGACATAGAGAGACACAGAGACAGAGAGACACACAGACACACACAGAAACACACACAGACACACAAAGAGACAGAGACAGAGACACATATAGACTGAAATAGAGAGAGAGCGCCAAAGAGAAAGTGAAATAGAAATAAATAGTGATAGCCATAGATAAATATAGAAAGAGAGAGAGAGCGAGAGAAAGACCGAGAGAGTGACAAAGAGAAAGAGAAATAGAGCGAGATAGTGAGAGAAATATAGAGAAAGACAGAAAGATATAGACAGCGATAGAGAGGGAGAAAGGACGAGAGATAGACAAAGATAGAGAGGCGGGATATCGAAAAAGAGAGAGAGAGAGAGAGAGAGACATGACTATAAATAGAGGGAGGGAGAAAGAGACACAGAGCGACAGAAAGAGAAAGAAATACAGACATAGAGAGCGAAAGAGAAAGAGAAATAGAGCCAGGGAGAGATGTAGACAGACAGAGAGGGAAAGAGACAGAGAGAGCGAGAGAAATAGAGATAGAGAGAAAGAGAGAGAGAATAAGAGACATGAATTTAACAATATATAGAGAGGGAGAAAGAGCGCAACAGAGAGAGAAAGGTAGAAAGAAATCTAGAAGGTAACAGAGACATATATAGAGAGCGAGAGATATAGACAGAGGTAGAGAGACATATTGGTGTACATATTTAATAGAGGGATAAATATGAAGGATAGATCTAACAAAAATGAGAGTTGTGCCATAACATTAATATTTTATTAATTCTTTTCGTATGTGTTTATAGTTGTGTATTTATTTTTATTTTACTTTTCTCTTTTCTTCTCTTCTGTTCTTCTCTTCTGCTTGCAATGTAACAAACTTGCCTTCCGCTACTTTGCCGTCAATAGACAGATAAAATGATAAAGAGACACACAGAGAGACACACACAGAAACATTGAGATAGAGAGATACACAGAGAGAAACAGAGATAGAAAGAGAGATAGAAATAGAGAGACAGAGAGAGCAACATAGAAAGAGAAATAAAGAAAAATAGTGAGATAAAGAGAGCAATAGAGACAAAGAGAGAGACAGACAAATAAAGGGCAAGATATACAGAAAGCGAGGGATAGCCAGAAGGATAGAGAAAAAAAACAAAGAAATAAAAACAGAGTGAAACAGAGGGAGAGAGAAAAAGAGAAAGAAATAAAAAAAAAAAAGCGACAGGAAAAACGAGAGAAATAGAAATTGCACGAAACAGACGGATAGATTGAGAACGAAATACACAGACATAAATACAAAGAGTGAAACAGAGGGAGAGAGAAAAATAGAGAAAACCAGAATGAGAGAGAGATAGATGGATATATATAGAGAGGGACAGAGAAAGAAAAAAAATATAGAAAGAGAGGGGTAGATTGAAAGACAGAGAAAGAGAAATAGACAGTGAAATACAAAGAGTGAAATGGAGTGAGAGAAAAAGAAAGAGAAATAGAAAGAGAGGGATAGAGTAAGATAGCGAAATAGAGGGATAGAGAGAAAAAGAGAGGGATAGAGAAAAAGAGAGAGAGAAATGGACATAGAAATAAATGCAAATAGTGAAACAGTGATAAAGAGAGGTAAAAAGAGGTGTTAGAGAGGGATAGAGAAAGAGAAAAAAAATGAAAGAGAGGGATAGAGAGAAAGAGTGAAAGAGGAGAAATAAACAGAGAAATGCAAAGAGTGCAACAGAGTGAGATGGGAAAAAAATGAGAGGGGAAAAAAAGAGTGGGGAAAAGCAGTGGATAGAGAAATAGGGGGGAAAAATAGGGGGGAAAAAGAGGGGGAAAAAGAGGGGGAAAGAAGGAGGGATAGAGAGAGATAGAGAAAGAGAGAAATAAACAGAGAAATGCAAACAGTGAAACAGAAAGACAAAGACAGAGAAAGAAATAGAAATATAGAGGGATAGAGAGAAAGAGAGGGATATATAAAGAGAAATAGACAAATACAGAGTCAAACGGAGTGAGAAAAACAGAAAAAAAGAGTGTGAAGGTAGAGATATAGAAACAGAGGGAGAGTCAGCGAGTTGGAGACAAAAAAAAAAGAAGGTTTAGTGCTTTTGACGTTACAGATGACAATGTGTGACTGATTTTACATGTTTTTTTTTACTGTGTACGTCGCTCTGATGCTCGCCGCGTCTCCCCGTAACCTAAGCTCTCCTGCTCCGTCCGCTCCTCCCATCTATTTCCTGCTGCTGAGCAGGATGGGAAGGAGGTGACGTCCGGGCATCAGGCCAGCGAGCGCAACGCTGGAGGAATAGGGGGAAAGTGCGGTCACGAGGTTATGGGCGGCACTTACTGATGACACTCACAGCGCCGCCCATAACCTCGTGCCCGCGCAAAGCGTCACCAGCGGTCACACGTGCACACAGTGCACGGCACCGCTACAGTGGAACAGCGCATGCGCGGGACCACGGGCACCCAGGGGCGGCGTCCTGAGCTTTGAAAATCAGCGTTCGGGGGCGGCATAAATCTGCAGGAGGAACAGCAACGGACCCCAGGCAGCCCGCCCACATGGAAAATTTAAGAAATTTGCATAAGAAAAGGTACCAGTTTACAAAGTGTTTATTTTGGTATAAAACGTGCCATAAAAACTATAGGAAGCTTCCTAGAATGCAGCCCAGGAGCTGCAGAGGGGGGAACCTTTAGCTTTATAGCTAAATTTCTGATGACCGGTTCCCTTTAAGGCTGAGGTTAGATCTGCTGCATCACTGCCAGATTGTGTAAGTGCTGCTAAATAGTGTTCGACTCTGCCCTAGAAATCATCTAGGTTGTCACGGAATTCATCTCTGGTCATTTCAAAGTTCTGTCTGACCTTTTGGTCTTTGTTTTGTTAACGTTTGGGTCGTACGTCATGTTCTGTGGTCAGTGTGGCTCCTGGTGCATCTGTGTTGTCAGGGACATGATGCATTTGCCTTACAGAGCGGGATCCACAGTGCTTTTCATGGAAATGCTTTCACTAAGATGGTGGACGGCTCTAGGGTTGCTAGCGGACTACACATGAACACAGACACCGTAGATTTAGGCTACATGCGCACGCTGCAGTTTTTTCTGCACACAAACTGCAATCAAAACTGCACCTTGTCAGAGAGACCCTGGAAATGTAAAAAAAAAAACAAAAACGCTTGCAATGTAGGTGCATTTTTGGTGCCAAAAAACGCACCAAGTTGATGTCATGCGTTTTTCCTTGTGTTTTCATGACAGATGTTGACAAAGACAAAAAGAATGAACATGCTGCTTCTTTTTTTGTCACAAAGTTTTGTGAAAAAAAAAAAACCCGCTGATAAACTGCGCACAGCAAATCTGACTTCTCATAGACTTTCCTGACAAATCAAATGTCAGAAAGTTCTGAAAACAAAACTGCACCAAAAAACGCGTCAAAACGCGAAAAAACGCAACGTGCGCATGTAGCCTTAGGTCTTCTGTTACTAATCTGCCACTGATGCACGTGAGTGAGATGTGTCTGATTATTGTGAGCACGGATCTCTCTGCAAGCCATGGTAGATAGATTACTCGCTATCCTCTAACCCAATGCCTGACCATCTGCATGAGGTAAATCCAGGAATGACGATGCAGTGGTTGAACGTAAACTTATTTATTTACAATGCCATTGTTTGAGGTAGGAAGTCGGTAAGGAATAGGATGAAGGGATTGGTGAGGGTTACAAGATGGAGGATGTCGGATAGAGGTGAGAGGAGAACTTCTATTCAGTACTGATGCACATGCAGCCAAGATGGCACTTACCAGAAAGAAAGGATGTGAGGCAAAGAGAGGAGTTGCACAGAGAGGCATTATGGGAAAATTACAATATAATACATGAAAAACATATTAGAATGGTGACCAATAGATAGCAGCAATGTACAAGAAACACTGTGCACTATACGATCTCCTATAGAATAAACGGAAGAAACATATCATACTAAATATATGTCCTTTTTTCTAAAGAGTGGCTGAAAGCACAAGGTAGTAAAACAGGGTTCCGACTCGCAGAACAGTGGACAGAGCATTAGGACCGCCGCTGTATCTGGTGGGTAGTTGATAGCAGGATGAGTCACAAGATGGAAAACAGCAGTACATGGTAGATGGGTGTTTGTGAGTCACTGGATAGTGGGAAGAGCACAATGAGCGCTGTGGAGTTGGGCAGGTGGTACATGGTAGATGTTGGCTCTAACTCAATGAAAGTGGGGAGAGTCCTGGTGGAAGGAACTCTCTGGATAGTGGACAGAGCCCTAGGAGTACTGAAGTATAAGGCACGTGCTATGTGGTCATTGCAGGCTCTGTCTCACTTATATAGTGAAACCCAAAACAAGTGAGAGACATGAGACAGGAAGCGGTTTTTGAAATAGCAGCGCACATTTAGAAAATGGACACCATCATGGAAGGTTATACCGCTTTTTTGCCCGGTGCCTTGGGGTCATTGTACCTGCAGCACTAGCGGGTAACGCATGTCAGACGACCTGCCCTCTACTAAAGGCTACTGATGTCGGTCTGATGCCACTAGGAAAGCCAAACTAACTAAGAAAGAAAACTGATGAATCGGATATGAAATCCTTAGTTCTTCCACTGATGAACCCCTAAGATAAATATAGGGGGGGAACGCGTCGGGATTGGGATTTGCTATCAGTGATCCTAGCAGATAAGTTTCCCTGCTGGGATTATTTATTACTACTAAATATCACCTGTATGACTGTACAGGAATATACACATGTACAGTTGTATTCTGGCTGTCATATTTATGACGACCAGATTCTAGTAAAGATTTATTTATTTTCTATGGATTTCCAGATCTGATGCAATTACATTAATAAGCATCATCTTTTTCCTCTTTTTACTGTGCAGGAAAAAATACATAACTGCGCAGCTGCATCTGGGGTGCCACATTTTTGGTAACCAGATCATGGTAATGACCTGTTGACTATTTTGCACTTTCCATTCTTGGTGGTGGGTTTTCTTGCGACTTACGGGTCGCAGGGACAGAATAGGGAGAGCCGACGAGGAGCGGGGGGTACCCAACATCTTATGGTGCACCTCCGCAGGTAGGTAGGTAAAAGGGAGGGACAGACTATCTTTTTCCCTATACTCCCTATAACAATAGGGTAATTATCTGGCAAAAATGACAACAATTAGAGTTGCTTTACCTAGAGTTCTATCTAGAGTGTAGAGATAATCAACGCTCCTCTTTTCACTAGTTTGCTCTACCCTCTTTTGTCCTCCCACTCACCTCACGTGACCAGTCTACAACTTGGTAATTTAAGAGTTATTACGCTTTTATGATTAAGAGCATTTTAATACTATATACTAATAAATATTGTTTTTAGGAGTTTTTGTTTTTCGTTTTTTTCACTTATATAGTGGCCAGAGCAATAGGAGTACTGTGGTATCAGGTGCATGGTAAATAGTGGCTCTGACTCACTGTATAGTGGTCAGAGCGGTAGGAGCGCTGTGGGATCAGGCACTTGGTACATGGTAATTGGTGGCTCTGACTAGCAGTAAAATTAGGCAGAGCAGTAGGAGCGTTGTAGTATTAGACACATGGTAAATGGTGGCTGTGACGTGCAGGATAGTGGACAGAGCAGGAGGACAGCTAGATTATTGTAGTACTTGTTAGTTTGTCTCTGACCCACTGGATAGTGGGCAGAGCAGTGAAAGCGCTGTAGTATCAAACATGTGGTATGTGGTAAATTGCAGCTCTGACTCACTGGATAGTTTACAGGGCATATGTATTAAGGCTAATAAGCGGCCCCGGCAGTAGCGTTACAGCTGCGCGGGAGACTGGTAAGTGTAACGGGCTTGCTCTAATCTCCCTATCCCTTCTACCATCATATTAAAGCACCAGATTCTGGTCTCTAAAGACTTTTATATGGAGATCGACATCCGAGCAGATATTTGGGATCAATTCCGGGCAGGAAGCGGGTTTTTTTTTTTTTTTTTTAAACCCCGGTTGAACCCGCCAATCCCGGGTATCTGCAGGTACGCTCATCACTAGTCAAGTACAATGTCAGTCCCAAAACTTACATCCTGGGACTTTGAATTTACAGCACTAACTAAGGCCCACTTTGAGCCCTGGATTCCACTTTGATTAGGGTAATCACACACAAAAAAAAAAAAAAAAAACACCCCCATTCTTGTGGTGTTAACCTCAGCCCATAGGGTTAGTGACCTTCAAGCTCTATCTATTCGCAATGATGCGCATACCTGTCCGTTGTCACCGCCTCAGATGCCGGGTTTAGGCTCGGTGCACACCTGGCTTCATAGTGCGCATGACCGGAAGTGCAAGGACTTCTGATCATTCGCACTGAGCCTAAACCCGGCAGCTGAAGCATTTACAACGGACAGGTACGTGCGTCAACACTGACGCTGGGCATTGAATAGCATATATATATAATAATCTCCATCTATCACCCCTTACTCAGCTCGAGCTGTTTGCAAAGGAAGAATGGGCAAGAATTTCAAACAGCTCGAGCTGAGTAAGGTTTAATGGAGAGCGTTTGTGAACAGCAGTTTTCAGCTCTCTCCACAGATTCTCGATTGGATTCAGGTCTCGACTTTGACTTGGCCATTCTAACACCTGGATACGTTTATTTGTGTTTTAATGTTTTATTTATTGAACCAATAAAAACAAAATGAATGCACATATCACAGAGCTCAGACATTATTAGCATTACAGTTAACTACATTGCATTCCATCGCATTAAACCGCCTTCCAGGTGAGATATCGTCTGCTGGATATAATCTCAGATCTATTAAAGGACATTATATCTGGCAAGTAGTGGAAGGCAAGCCAAATCATGCCTTGCTCTCATGACATTATAAAAAAGGAGGAACAGTTTTAACTTTTCCTTATTGATAGGAGAGAGAAAAAGAAAAAGGGGGAGAACGTATAGAGGAAACAAGAAAATAGGAGGGGGGGGGGTGAGGGGAGGGAATCGCTGATGATTCTGAAAAAAGCCTCTCAGCCCCTACAGCTCATTTCTAGGAAGGGAGATAGAAGGTCTAAGAGATTTGAGAAGGTGAAAATAAATGGGGAGGGGGGAGGATGTAGTAGGGAGAGGGTGTTGGTCTAAGGTCCATTCATCATATGTCTATATTTATCAGAACTAGGCAATCATCTCCCTCGGTCCCCTAATGGGGAGGAGAAGACGACCCAGGTTACTTTATGGCGTCCCCTGCGCCACCGCCGTCAAAAAAGAAGGTTTAGATTTGTAGTCCTTCCAGGCCTTCCAAACTTGCCCAAAGAAGAGCAATTGTTGTCGTGAGAGGGCAGAAAGCTCCTCCGCGTAGTATAATTGGTCAATTTTCAGCAACAGCTGCGATATGGTGGGTATCATAGTCGTGCGCCACAGTTGGGCAATCAGCAGTTTGCAGGCTGAGCTCACAAAAGACACCAGTTTCGAGTTGGCCTTATCATTAGGCCACAATGGGAAATTTAGTAGTAGATGCATGGGTTCTGGGCCCTCCCCTTTGTTTGTAAGATCAAGAATTAGCTGGATTGCCATCCTCCAGAATATCTGGAGACGAGGGCACGTCCACCAAATGTGTAGATACGTTCCTCTATCCCCCTCACACCTCCAGCAGAGGCCTGAAGAGGCAGATTGCCAAGTTGCAGCCGTGTCCGGGACTATGTACCATCTCGTAACTACTTTGAAGGAACTCTCTTGAACCCTCACACAACACGAAGGTCCATGCGAGGAACCGTAGATTTGGCTCGTTTGGGCGTCAGTAAATGTGGTATTCAGATCTTTTTCCCACTTCAGTATGTAGGCTCTTTTTACTACCAATTCCTTTGTAAGTAAAGTGTTGTATAAGCGAGACAAGACTTTTTTAGGAGACCTTGTTTGCGAGCAAAGTGATTCAAATGTGGTTAAGGGTCTAATGAGGTCGGACTGTGGCAATAATGGTTGAATTGTGCGTTTTATTGTCATATAGTGGAGAAATGTGAGTTTGGAAAGGAGGGGAATCTCACCCATCTCCTGCCTCGAGACCAAAGAACCGTCTTGTAGGAGATCTATCGCTGGGATCTTTGCATTACTTAGATATGGAGATTTCGCAGTGTCGGCGAGATTCAGGCTGGAGTCTAGTATATCAGAGATTAGGGTAAGAGGTGAAAGAGGAGAGGCCAGGAGCTCTATGTTTCGTTTCCAGTTGTCCAGAAGCGTTCTAGTCAGTTCGTTGGTACAGAATCTTTTATTTCCCTGACAGGGGGGTGCGAATAACAGAGCTCGTAGGGGGGAGGGGGCCAGGTGTTCCTCTATTGTCGTCCACAGCTTATTCGGAGGACATCTGACCCAGTCTACTGCTCTAGAAAGGACAGCAGCTTTATAATATATGGATATGTTAGGGAGTCCCATTCCCCCTTTGTCCTTGGGGAGGCATAAAGTGTGAAAATTGATTCTTGGTTTGTGCTTGTTCCAGATGTAATTGGAAATTAAGGAATTACACTGAGAGAGAAAAGATTTGGGGACTAGTATAGGTAACATTTGAAAGAGGTATATAAATTTTGGGAGTACGATGCTTTTAATGAGATTTTTCCGGCCTATCCAAGAGATAAAAGGCGCTTTCCATGAGGCTATTTGTGTGGTGAGTTTGGGAAGGAGAGACTTATAATTTAGGTCAAAGAGTGATTTGGGGGATTTCCCTATTTTGATGCCGAGATAGGTAATGTGGCTTTTTGGCCATCTGAATGGGAACGACTTCTGGAGATGTTTGATGATATTGCTCGGGATGTTTAGACTCAGTGCTTCAGATTTAGAGAGATTGATTTTAAAGTTGGACCATTGGCTGTATTCTTCTAGTGTGTTCATGAAGGCAGGGAAGCCTCTTTCAGGTCTGGACATTACTACCAACAAGTCATCCGCAAAGGCGGCAGACTTGTGGTGAATCCCCTGTAGATTAATCCCCTCAATTCCCTGATTTTGTTGGATGGAGCATATCAATGGCTCCATTACCATGACAAAAAGTAGGGGTGACAAGGGGCAGCCCTGCCTGGTTCCATTCTTGATGTCGAAGGGGGCAGTCAGCGTGTTATTTATTTTGATTCTGGCTGTGGGGGATGTGTACATCTGTAGTATTGCATGTATGACAGTCTGGGGAAAATGAAAAGCCTCCAACGTGCCCCGCAAGAAAGTCCAGTCCACCCTATCGAATGCCTTTTCGGCATCCGTTCCCAAGAGCACAAGGGGCAAACTCCGAGTCCTAGCATATTGCATTAGATGAAGTAAGCGTAGCGCATTGTCCTTCCCTTCTCTTCCCCGTATAAATCCGGATTGCTCAGGAGATATAAGGTCAGGAAGGATTTCCGCAACCCGGTTAGCAATTAAGCTTGCGTAGATTTTTAGGTCCACATTCAAAAGCGAGATGGGCCTATAACTTCCACAGCTTTCCGGGTCCTTCCCTTCCTTATGTATTAATGATATGTGGGCTTCCAGAGCTTGTTTGGGAATAGAATCGCCCAGAAGTAGAGCATTGCATGTTGCCAGGAGGTGATCCCCCAAGATATCAAAGAATTTTTTATAATATATGGTCGGTAGGCCATCTGGGCCTGGTGCTCTTCCCACGGGGCATCTGGACAAGGTGGACTGAACCTCAGCACGAGTGAATGGTTTTGTCAGGGATTCTTGTTGTGCTTTGGAAAGTGTCGGGAGGTTTAGATTAGTTAGGTAATTATGTATGTCGCGTTTCCTCCTATCGTTGTCTGTTGTTGACTCTTCTGGTCGGGATTGATATAAGCTCTTATAGAATTGTAAAAATTCTTTTGAAATTTGTGAGTAATCCTGAGTGCGGTGTCCCTGTGGCGTCTTGAGTGTATGTATAAACGTGCGAGCTTGTCTTGTTTTGATTAGTGACATCATAAGTTTGGAGGCCTTGTCCCCATGTACAAATATGCGGTTTTTCCAACTTAAGTGTAACTTGGCCGATTGTTTGTTGAGTATGTCTCTCAGTGCCACCCGTCTGGCAGTCAATAATTCTAAAGTCTGCTGAGATAGAGATTTTTTGTGTTGGGTTTCCAACATGGTTATATCTTCATATAAATTTTGTAAAATAAGTTTCCTCTGTTTATTGAGGTGTGAGGAAATGGAAATCAGCTCTCCCCTTATGACCGCTTTATGTGCTTCCCACAAAAGTGGTGCTTTAATCTCTTGCGTCTTATTCTCCGCAAAATAGTTGCGGAGACAATCAGAAATACGTTTCCTGTTGCCTTCTGAGGAGAGAACTGACTCATTTAACCTCCATGTACGGTGAATCAGGTATGCCTTCTGTAGTGTGAAACTTGCCGTGACATAACTATGATCAGAGTGCGGTGTAGATTGGATTGTTGTGTCAGTGACGTTAGGTAGCAGGAACCTGGGTAAAAAAATGTAATCAATCCTGTGATATGATTTATGTGGGTGTGAGAAGAAGGTAAAATCTTTGGTTGTTGGATGTTGTAGTCGCCAGACATCAGTCAGGGATAGAGAAAGGAGAGCAGTTTTGACTCGAGAAAGGTCCCTGAGTGATATGTGGCTCTTTTTTGAGGTTGAGTCTAATTTTGGTTCCAGGGCTACATTAAAGTCTCCACAGAGTATTGGAATGCCTTCCGAAAAGGTCTTGAATTTTTTGAGTGTGGAAAGCAGCCATCTCACCTGCTTGACATTTGGAGCATAAATATTTCCCATCGTTACCATTGATCCCGCTAATAGGCCTTTAACAAAAATGAACCGGCCCTCTGGGTCAATTACTTCGTGTTGGGGTAAGAAGGGTATGTCCTTGGCTAGCGCCAACGACACCCCTTTAGTCCGTTTGTTTGGAGAGGGAGCATGAAACCACGTATTATAGTATGCTTTTTCAAAGTTAGGGATTTTGCCTTTGCAAAAGTGTGTTTCTTGTATAAATATAATGTCAATATGTTTCTTGTGAAAATTAGATAAAGTTTGTGCCCTTGGTATGGGGGAATTCAACCCATGAGCGTTAAAACTTGTCACATTAAATACCTTATGTTGTGTCTGCATAGTGACGGTTGCCGCAGTATGACTCTTTTTCCGGTGAGATGAATGGACCAGACCAACGACCGTGCTGGGAAAGAGGGGAGCAGAAAAGGCAGGAAGTGGAGAAAAGATCAGATAAAGAACAAAATGTTAAAGACAACAATAACAACATTTTCAACATCTATATAAGAGTAGATACGCATCAGGAGGGAGCAGAAAGTATAGAACCCCTAGAGTGACTTCATACTTTCAACCCGCATAAACAATGTTTGGCAATAGTAGGCTGGAGCCTAGGTCTTCTCACGGGGCTTGCTTTCCGAGTTCGCCTGGAGCTTCTGCGCCGCATTGCGTCTAGGCCTTTGGGCCTTCGGGATGACGCAGTGCCAGGGTGACGCCTCTGGAAGTTGCTGGAGCGCAGAAGTTGAACTATGGATTTCTAATTCAGGATACTTCTCCAAAGTAATCCCCAGGTCCTCGCAGATTCGTCTAATTTCGCCTGATGTTTTGCCTTGATAGTGTTTCCCTTGTGCTGTAATTGCAATACCGAATGGATATAGCCAGCGGTATGGGAATTGGCGTTGGCGTAGCTCTTCTGTGAAGGGTTTCAGTATTCGCCTCTTGGTCAGAGTGGTGGCAGCTAGGTCTTGGAAAATCCTGATTTCGGAGTCTTCATATTTTACGGTGCCAGCTTCCCTTGCTTTTTTGAGAATGAGCTCCTTAATACGGTAGTCCAGGAAACGGCAGATGACATCTCTTGATGGTTCCCCTTGCCTAGGACGAGGTCTCAAAGATCTATGAGCTCTGACCAGCTCTATCTGTGGTGCAGGGTCAGTGTCTATGAGATCAGAGAAGATGCTTAGAAGGGCTGGGGTCAGGGCTTCGTTTACTACCGTTTCTGGCAGGCCTTTTATTCTGAGATTGTTCCGCCTCTCCCTATTTTCATGGTCCTCCAAAATAGTATGGATTTGGTTGACATTATCTTCTTGTTGGTGAAGACAGGAGATGATGGCGTTGGATGTTGTGGTGATCGTGGCCTGGGAAGCTTCCAGCGTTTCCACTCTGTGTCCTATCTGGCCAATATCCTGTTTGATGTGAGTGAGCTCCTTCACTACCGGTTCCAAGGCTTTGTTGAGAATCCGTTTGATAAAGGACCTGGAGATAGGGAGGCTTTTGCTGGAGTCCATGTCTTCTGCGTCACTGGCGTCATCTTCCATTTCTTGTGTGGTGTTTGCAGATGAATTTTGAAGACAGTCAGCTCCTACCTCCGCTGGCAGGAGATGTTTTTTGAGAAACTTATCAACATCCGCTTGGGTCGTGGTCACCACTGGTTTAGGCAGAGCACTGGCCATTTTATTACCGAATTTGACCATGTCGAAGTCAGCTCTTATGATATTATGTTACTTCAAGTATAATGGGGGGTCCGGTCTCTCCGCTCCCTCTGAGCAGTGTGGGGTGCACCTCTTTACATACCCCTGTGGGGGGGGAGTATCAGGAGGACTGTGCTTTTTTATATATGGGACTACTTGGATGTTCTCTGTACACTCTCTTCTGTATGTCCCTATCAGCAGCCTCTGAGTCCAGGAAGATAGCTCCGAGTCTGGGAGTATTACTAAAGAGCCCTGCTTGTGACCCTTAATACAAGAATCTCATCTCTGGCTGACCCTCTGTTGGTGGATAAAGGAATGAGGTGCCTCTTGATATGTTATGGATGTGTCCCTTATGCTGTGAGAGGGGGGGGCCCTCGCTTCAGGAGTCCCCCAGGCTCCCCTATCCGGTTCCCGTGTGCAGCTTCACCACGGGCCCAGGTCTGGCAGTCTTCTGACTCCCAGGCAGGTGTGCGACGCTCTGCTGTGGGAGCGGGGGAGGGGAGTAGAAGAGAGACGCCGACCCGGTATGTGAGGGTCGTGGTGGGGTATATCTCGGCCTCTCCTGGGTCTCCCTGGGTGGGCGCGCGGGCGCGAGAGGACGTCCGAAGTTGCGGAGATGGTCACCTACCACCCGAACTCCTCTCCGGTCCCGGCAGGGTATCTCAGCGCGTCACCGTCAGCTATCGCGGGGACTCCGGTCGGGACTTCAGATCTCCCGGCGGCCTCCTGAGGGCCCGACGCGTCTCACCGCCCTCCCCGCACCGGCCCTTCCAGTCTGATGTCCGGGCAGACGGCCGTCTCCTCTCCGCTCCCTGGGGATCACCCGGTCCGTGGTCCGCAGCTGTATGTTAGTCGCGCCCGCCTCTGGTCCGCGGGATCCGGAGGGGGGGTTCCGGACTCCAAGATGGCGGCGGTCTCCCTCCTCCTTCTCTCTGACTGCCGGATTTGCTGGCTTGTGAGGCCGATTCTGGGGGGTGATGCAGCGGCTCAGCACGGTCCCAATCTGCTCTGCCTGAGTCCCCTGCCGCCGTCTGGATCGCCTCTGCACAAGCACTCCTCACCCCCAGTTGTGTGACTTCTTAGGCCCTGCGGCCTGGCGCGTGGTTCCCGGCCTCAGCCTCACGGAGCCTCCACAGGGTCCCAGCACCAATGCAGCTGCTTAATTTAGGGTCACCTTCTGTCCGCCTGGTCTCCGCAGCCTGGGTGGAGGGTCTTAGGCTGACTATTAACAGCTGGGGGTCTGGATGTTTTCAGATGGTCAGGAGCTCCCTCATACACGTCTGCTGCTGACCGCGGCCATTTTGGACTCCGATACGTTTATTTGTGAACAATTCCATTGTAGATTTTGCTTTGTTTGGGATCATTGTCTTGTAGGAAGAGAAATCTCTGTCCCAGTCTCAGGTCTTTTGCAGACTCCAACAGGTTTTCTTCAATAATTATCCTGTATTTGGCTCCATCCATCGTCTCATCAATTTCAACCATCTTCCCTGTGCCTGCTGAAGAAAAGCAGGCCCAAACCATGATGCTGCCACCACCATGTTTGACAGTGGGGATGGTGTATTCAGGGTCATGAGTTGTGTTGCTTCTATGCCAAATGTATCGTTTGGCATTGTGCCCAAATAGTTCGATTTTGGTTTTATCTGACCAGAGTACCTTCTTCCACATGTTTGGTGTGTCTGCCAGGTGGCTTGTGGCAAACTTTAAACAACACTTTTTATGGATATCTTTTGAGAAATGGCTTTCTTCTTGCCACTCTTCCATAAAGAACAGATTTGTGCAGTGTACGACTGATTGTTGTCCTATGGACAGACTCTCCCACCTCAGCTATAGACCTCTGCAGTTCATCCTTCCATTTCAATATAATCGCTTCCACAGTGCTCCTTGAGATGTTTAAAGTTTTGGAAATCTTTTTGTAACCAAATCCGGCTTTAAAATTCTCCACAACAGTATCCCGAACCTGCCTGTTGTGTTCCTTGGTCTTCATGATGCTCTCTACGCTTTAGACCCGCAACACACATCCGGTTTTTTTTTGTACGTGTGCAGTACGTATTTGCACGTACCGGAGACACGGAGACCCATGTTATTCAATGGTAGATGGCACACACACGTAAAATCACACGGAACGTGTGTCCGTGTGGTAAGTACGTGTGCGCTTTTCTACATGGACGACATATCCGTTTTTGGCCGGCAGCTTGCAGGCACGGACCCGCTTTAGTCTATGGGTACGTGCCTGCACGGACCGCACATGGAGTATGTCCGTGTTCAGCACGTATCGTCCGTGTCCGTTTTTCCTCACAAAATCTGAAACACTTGTTACCAATCTATCAGGTCAATTGATGGCAAACAACAACACCAGGATCTCATGATGAATGATTAACAACGTTAATTGGGTAAGGATGCGGGACTTTAAAAACGGACAGCACACGGACAGCACACGTACGTATTTTATGCCAATACGGACATTCCACACGCACACACGGCTCGCATCCGCCATCACACGGATGCTATACATACCGGAGAAACGCCCCTAAAAAACAGAACACGGACCCGAAAAACGGACCGTGAGACACGTACATTTTTTTTTTTTTTGCGGAAGTATGTTTTAGGCTTTAAACAGAACACGGAGACTATCACAGAGCAGGTGCCTTTATACGGAGACTTCATCATCAGCATTTAGGACAACATTAGATCATTCAGAGATCCTCAATGAACTTCTGGAGTGAGTATGATGCACTGAAAGTAAAGGGGCCGAATAATATTGCACGACCCAATTTTCAGTTATTTATTTTGTTAAAAAGTTTAAAATAAGCAAAAAATTTTGTTCAACATCACAATTGTGTCCCACTTGTTCTTGATTCTTCACCATAACATTAAAATTTTTATCTTCACGTTTGAAGCCTGATATGTGGGAAAAGGTTGAAAAATTGCAAAGACTTTCGCAAAGGTGTGTGTGTGTGTGTGTGTGTGTGTGTGTGTGTGTGTGTGTGTGTGTGTGTGTGTGTGTGTGTGTGTGTGTGTGTGTGTGTGTACAGTACAGAACAAAAGTTTGGACACACCTCATTCAAAGGGTTTTCTTTATTTTCATGACTGAAAATTGTAGATTCACATTAAAGGCATCAAAACTATGAATTAACACATGTGGAATGAAATACTTAACGAAAACGTGTGAAACAACTGAAATTATGTCATATTCTAGGTTCTTCAAAGTAGCCACCTTTTGCTTTGATTACTGCTTTGCACACTCTAGGCATTCTCTTGATGAGCTTCAAGAGGTAGTCACCGGAAATGGTTTTCACTTCACAGGTGTGCCCTGTCAGGTTTAATAAGTGGGATTTCTTGCCTTATAAATGGGGTTGGGACCATCAGTTGTGTTGTGCAGAAGTCTGGTGGATACACAGCTGATAGTCCTACTGAATAGACTATTAGAATTTTGTATTATGGCAAGAAAAAAGCAACTAAATAAAGAAAAACGAGTGGCCATCATTACTTTACGAAATTAAGGTCAGTCAGGCTGAAAAATTGGGAAAACTTTGAAAGTGTCCCCAAGAGCAGTGGCAAAAACCATGAAACGCTACAAAGAAATTGGCTCACATGAGGACCGCCCCAGGAAAGGAAGACCAAGAGTCACCTCTGCTGTGGAGGATAAGTTTATCCGAGTCACCAGCCTCAGAAATCGCAGGTTAAAAGCAGCTCAGATTAGAGACCAGGTCAATGCCACACAGAATTCTAACAGCAGACACATCTCTAGAACAACTGTTAAGAGGAGACTTTGTGCAGCAGGCCTTCATGGTAAAATAGCTCCTAGGAAACCACTGCTAAGGACAGGCAACAAGCAGAAGAGACTTGTTTGGGCTAAAGAACACAAGGAATGGACATTAGACCAGTAGAAATCTATGCTTTGGTCTGAGTCCAAATTTGAGATCTTTGGATCCAACTACCGTGTCTTTGTGCGACGCAGAAAAGGTGAACGGATTATTATTATTATTATTATTATTATTTATTTATAGAGCATCATTAATTCCATGGTGCTGTACATGAGAAGGGGTTACATACAGAATACATACACAAGTTACAGTAGACAGACTAGTACAGAGGGAAGAGGGCCCTACCCTTGCAGGCTTACATTCTATAGGATTTTGGGGTGGAGACAGTAGGTGAGGTGTAGATTGGGCGGCAGCTCCGCACGGTGGTTGGGCGGCTTCTCCGCACGGTAGTGAAGCAGTGAGGGCATTGTAGATTATAGGCATTTCTGAACAGATGGGTTTTCAGGTTCCGTTTGAAGCTTGCAAGGGTAGCAGATAGTCTGACGTTTTGAGGCAGCGAGTTCCAGAAAACTGGGGATGCTCGGGAGAAGTTTTGGAGTCGGTTGCATGAGGAGTGAATGAGAGAGGAGGACTCTACATGCCTGGTTCCCATGAAGCATGAAGGAGGAGGTGTGATGGTGTGGGGGTGCTTTGCTGGTGACACTGTTGGGGATTTATTCAAAAGTGAAGGTATACTGAACCAGCATGGCTACCACAGCATCTTGCAGCGGCATGCTATTCCATCCGGTTTGTGTTTAGTTGGACCATAATTTATTTTTCAACAGGACAATGACCCCAAACACACCTCCAGGATGTGTAAGGGCTATTTGACTAAGAGGGAGAGTGATGGGGTGCTACGCCAGATGACCTGGCCTCCACAGTCATCAGACCTGAACCCAATCGAGATGGTTTGGGGTGAGCTGGACCGCAGAGAGAAGGCAAAAGGGCCAACAAGTGCTAAGCATCTCTGGGAACTACTTCAAGACTGTTGGAAGACCATTTCCGGTGACTACCTCTTGAAGGTCATCAAGAGAATGGCAAGAGTGTACAAAGTAGTAATCAAAGCAAAAGGTGGCTACTTTGAAGAACCTAGAATGTAAGACATATTTTCAGTTGTTTCACACTTTAAGTATTTCATTCCACATGTTTTCATTCATAGATTTGATGCCTTCAATGTAAATCTACAATTTTCAGATTCATGAAAATAAAGAGAACTCTTTGAATGAGAAGGTGTGTGTGCAAACTCTTGGTCTGTACTGTGTGTGTGTGTGTGTGTGTGTGTGTGTGTGTGTGTTATATTAATATATAATATATATATATAGATATATATATATATAGATATATATCTATATATATCTATATCTATATCTATATCTATATATATATATATATATATATATATATATATATATATATATATATATGTGTATATGTGTGTATATATAATATATATTAGTGTGTGTATATGTAATTACACACACACACACACACACACACACACACACACACACACACAGTGTAATTTATGTATGTGTGTAATTGTAATGTATTTCCATATCCAAAATGACCCAAACAGTCAAATATGCATGCAATTTATCCTATCCAGTGAAACTATTTATAAATGGCAAACCTAGCATTTGTTTTTGTCAGTTTCTCTCACAGGTGGAATAAAAGCAATCAAAGTTACAGTTAAAACCAGGCGTTTATCTATAAAGACACATCTGCATGGTTTTCTCACTATCTGACATGAAATCGGAATAAACCTCTCGTTTTAGGTCAATTAGGAACAAAATTATTTATATTTGCCAAATGCCAGAATAATGAGAGAGAGAATGGTTTAAGGCATTTTTATTACTTACTGCAAAGTCAAACGTTTACATACATTTCATTAGTATGTGGTACCATTGTCCTCTTTTTAGATAGTGTATGTAAACTTCTGGTTTTAACTGTATATATACTTCAAAACAAATAAAAACTTGTTCTACAAATAAACTAACCCTTTTAGCTAGAGCTTTGTCAACAGACAAATAGAACAAAAATCTTTTATGGAAATTCTCATTTCCTGGTGTCTGTAGGCAGCACATAATGTGTTAAGATTACTTCCCCCTACTTGCAAGCAAAGTAGATAATTAACTATAAATTAACATACCAAAGACATTAGATCTATGGAAGGTTACCCAAACAATCCAGCACTTTCAGACTCTAGGCAGCAGTGCTTTATTTAGAGGGACTTGTGCTACCTACAGACACCAGGAAATAAAAATTTAAAGTAACAAATTGTATTCTTTCCTCAATGTCCTAGAGCAGAACCGTATAGAAATTGAGAAGCCATATAGAATACAAAGGGAGGGGTAGTTAAAGAAGCTTCACTCTCCAGCACTCTTTGCTGAAGTCTGAGCTTCCCTTCTAGTATAGACTGTCATATCTGTCATATTTGATAAAAAATGGAGTTGATCATGTGGCAGTTCTGCACATCTGTTCCAGAGGAATGCAGTTAAACGCACGTTTAATCGTGTTTTGCGGAGGTTTTCTCCACGTGTTGTTGTTTTTTTTAATGTGTCCATGTTTTTTTTTTTTACATCCTGGGGTTCCTGCCCTGTACCCTCGCGATCGCCGCCTGATCACCCGCTGATGTTTCAGCTGAGACCCGACTCTCTCACTGCCAGGAGCGGTGCCCGCAGCATTCAGGGGGCAGGGAGAAGAGTCGCTTACCTCTCCCTGGCGATCGGTTCCTTGTAATGCGATCACATGAACCTAGCTGCCATTGCAACCCTGGGTCATCATCGTGACAACCAGGGTCACTGAGCTATGGACCACCTCACAGACCATGCCGGATGCAGTGTGTGAGGCGAAGTGTCAGTGCTTCAAGTGCAGAACTGACAGATATAATACACTGCAGTGGATTATATCAGACGCAGGAAAAAATGTAGAAAAAATTGACATGCTGCAGATTTCTTTCTGTGCCAAAAAAAAAACATCTGCGAGAAGTAACAAGGCACTCCCAGAGTAGGCTGAAAAGGTGTATTTATTTATGTGCGCAACATACTGTAGGCATGTGCCAACTCGGGGAGTGCCTTGTTACTTCTCGTTATATATAGCTTTGGAACCTGAAGGGCACCTCGATACTCTCTAAATCCATATTAAGGAAGTGCCATTTTCTTCTTTAAAAAAAAGAAAATCTGCAACATGTGCACAGCAATTCAGGATTCTCATAGACTTTGCTCGGATGCGTTTTTCTTTCCAGAACTGATTTAAAATGTGCAAGAAAAAACGGCTGAAAAAAAATACAGCATGGGCACAAAGCCTAAGGCCGGTTTCAGACGTCCGTGTTTAATCAGGTACAAGCCAGATGCATGGTTATGGTCATACGTGTGACACGCACCGGAGAAAACACGGGTGTTTGAAATAAAAAACAAATTCTATATTTACCTGTATCCAGCGCTGTTTTCTTTGGCTCTGCTGCCTCCCGCTTCTGACCACTGCTCATTATATTAATTGATTATTCACCCCACTGAGGAGCTGGAAGCCAGAGTATCGCAGGTACAGCATCACCGAGAACAGCATCGCGAGGACAGGTGAATATTTAGCAAATAGTGTGTGTGCAGTGACGTCCAGGAGGTCATTGTAGTTCACAATGAACTCTGATAACATCCTGAACTCTGATAACATCCTGATGACGCCCGCGCTAAAGCGGTTGTCACCATAACTCTGATGACCTCCTGGACATCACTTTACACACACACACACTGCGTGCTTGCTAAATACTCACCTGTCATCGGCGATGCGGTCCTCCAGGATGCTGTCCCCGGTGATGCCGTCTCCGAGATGCTCCGGCTTTCTCAGTGCAGTGAATAATCAATGAATATAATTAGCGGGGGTCATGAGTGGGAGGCAGCTGAGCCGAAGACAGCATTGCTGGATATAGGTAAATATAGAAAATCTTTTCGGTACGTGTCACACGGATCACATCAGTGTGACATCCGTGTTGCCGGAGAAAAAACTGTTATGTCTTAGTGTGTGCGTGCGGGGCCACAAGTGGTCACACGGTCAGTGTTAAAACACGACCGTGTGAGTAACAGCATAGAATAACATGGGTACGTGTGGCATCTGTGTTAAAAATGGATGTCACATGTACCTGAAACATGGACGTCTGAAACCAGCCTATTATATTCTAACATCAAAGAGATGAAGCATCTTGTAACCCTTGAGAGAACACAGGTAATACAATGTCCTGATTCATATTAGAAAATGGGGACGTTTACAGAGAATATCTGGCATAGGACAGTGTATCACCAATTTTGAGACAAAAGATCTTTTACAGTATCTTTTTTTTTTTTTTTTGTCTCTCTCTCGCTCTCTCTCAAAGCGAGAGAGAACCATGTCCTGCAAGGTCCTATTAGCAAGCCCGACTATGGCTATTGCTTTGTCTTCCTTGATCTTCTTCAATGTTTTGGAAATCCACATGATAGAAGGGGAGGCATATACAAAGATGTTTTTCCAGGAGACTGCCTGGGACTTCTGGATGATCTTACTGATTCAGCAAATGAAACCTCTGGACTTTGGTATCTGTTTTGGTGGCAACAATATCCATCTTAGAGGAACTTGAGTAAATGGTCTTTGAAAAGATTATTCTTTATTATTATTATAGAGCCATTTCTTCCATGGCATTTTACTGTGAAAAGGGCTTCACATAATAGAGACAAACTGAACAATACAAGGCACAGACAGGTACAGGCGGAGACAGGACCCTGTCGAGAGGGCTTAGGCTACTTTCACACATCCGGTTTGAGCCGTGTGGCTCAATCCGGCTGTGAAACCTATGCACCGGATGCGGTGAAAACACCGCATCCTTTGCATACGTTTTTACATGCGGCCGGTCCGTTTTTTTCTGGTTGCAGCACGCTACTGAGCATGCGCAGTGGAAGAAACCGCATGCGGTGGCCGGATGCGGTTTTTTTTCCGCATCGCGCTGCATCCGGCGTCCATAGGCATGCATTGAAAAATGCGCCGCAGCGGCCGGATGCGGCGCGATGCGGTTTTTTTGCCGGAGCAAAAAAAGTTGCAGGCAACCTTCCACCCGGCCGCGGCATCGGCTAAATCTGCCGCATGCGGCAAAAAACGGACCGAACGCAAGCCCATGCGGCACAATACGGCACTAATGTAAGTCTATGCAAAAAAAACCGCAACCGGCGGCAAAAAAAACTGTTGCGGTTTTTCTCCAGAGCGCCATATTGTGCCACAGAGCAAAAACCGGATGTGTGAAAGTAGCCTTACATGTAGAAATGGTTCTAATATTGAAACAAGATCACACCACAATTTACCCAATAATCATCTGCAATGTTGCTTTAACACTTTAGTTGCATTCTAAGACTGGATATCATATATTAGCTTTCTCTTTGCATGGTCTTTGGTTAACAGGCAATTAAACCTAATGTAAAAATCTACGCGGCAGAACCTCTGAATGCAGATGACTGCTACCGATCAAAGATAAGTGGTATTTTAACTCCGAATCTTCAGCCTCCAATCACCGTAGCTGATGGTGTGAAAGCAAGCATTGGACCCAGCACCTGGCCGATCATACGGGACCTGGTGGATGAAGTGTTTGTAATCACAGAAGATGAAATAAAGGTAACCACGATAATTTCCAGTAATATAACAGTGTATGAAGAGGAGCAGTCACCTCTCTTCAAATATTAGTTTTAGTCACTAATGTGAACAAAATATTACAGTTCTGGAACTTTTTTTTTTTTTTTTTTTGTTCTGATAAATCGGTCTTGAACCGTTCCTCGATTTATTCCTCCAAGAAATTTAGGATGAAAAATAGGTGTCACCGCTCCCTTTATCACAGGCTAGTTAGGATGTGATCTAATGTGGTCAGCACCGAGTGGACAGTATGCAGAGATGCACCCATAAGTGGTAACACCCAGCTGTCATCAGAATCAAAAATTATCTGTAGTAATAAACAGAGGAACTGGAAGAGGGAAAAGGAACAAACATAATATAAAACAAACCTGTCAGGTCTCATATGGCTTTTAAGCTAGCAGCAGGGACACGTGTGAGCTAAAAATCCCTGCCTAACCATCTTAGTCTAATAATATTGTGTAAAGGCAAGGTATAATAAAAACTGTTTATAACTTACGTTTTCCCTATGCTAAGAAGAGCTGTGACTAGTTGCAAGGGCGTTGCTTTGGCACGACGTGTCTGCTCTTTTTCCGTGATATCACGCCCCTGTGGACATGATACCTTGCTTTCCAGGAGCAGATGTCAGCACCGGCTCATAGAAATCTCGTGCATGTGCGCGTGTTATTCCCGGCTTCCGACGCACTCTGCGCATGGTTGGAAACGCAGGAGACTTTGGATCGTGTGCAGTATGCTTGTGAAGCTGACAAGCGTACACCCAGGAATAGAGGCTGCGGGAATGAGACGTGCGCATGCGTGACACTTCCATGAGCCAGTGGTGACGTCGGCTCATGGAAATCATGGTATCTCGCCGAGAGGGGCACGATACCACGTAAAGATCGCAGACTATTTGGGTCGAAGCAACGCCCTTGCGACTAGTCCTAGCGCTTATTTACATAGAGAAAATGTAAGTTCACTTTATACAGGCACAGTTTATACTGGCAGCTGTGCAACTCATAGGTTTATGCCAGAGGCTGGCTGGCAATTTTTGGCCGGGGGGGGGCGTGGACCTAGAGCACAGGCCCAAGAGTGGCATGGCCCATCTTTAGCCTTGCATGTAATGTAGCGCTCGAAGAACTTGCCAATGCTTTTTGTTAATAATTGCAGAATGAAATTACATTTTTGCAGTCACTAACCATGCCCCCCCTCATGTGAACAGCCACTGCTTCCCTCAGATTATAATCGCACACCACCTGATACATAATTCATCCACCTGTATAACTGTAACCTACCCCCCCTGCAATATTCATTCACCTTCTGCAGTATATTAGTTAATTTTTGGGGGGGAAATAAGTTATCCCCTAACTATAGTACCAATAATAAGTTGTTTGCTTGGGGGTCTGACCACTGGGAGCTTCAGAACACAGTCCTCAATAGGGTAGATATGCACATACACAGCCATTGCTCCACACATTATACTAGGCAATCCCATAAAGCTTAGATGTGTCCGGCGGTCCCATGTACTGGATCCGAGGCCGAGCATGTGCACCTTCACTCCTTTCAAGACAGGGCTGCAGAGCATCACTTTAACCCCTTAGTGACAGAGCTAATTTTCACCTTAATGACCAGACCAAATTTTGCAATTCTAACCAGTGTCACTTCATGAGGTTATAACTCTGGAACGCTTCAACGGATCCCAGTGATTCTGAGATTGTTTTTTTGTGACATATTGGACTTCATGTTAGTACTAAATTTTGGACAATATTTGTTTAGTTTATTTATGAAAAAAATTGAATTTTAGCAAAAATTTTGAAAACGTAGCAATTTTCAAATTTTGAATTTTTTTTACCGTTAAACCAGAAAGTTCTGTGACATAAAATAGTTAAATTACATTTCCCCCTTGTCTACTTTACATCAGCAAAATTTTGGAAACATTTTTTTTTTGTTAGGAAGTTAGAAGATTTCAAAGTTTCAGTAGTTTTTCATTTTTACATCAAAATTTACAAAATCATTTTTTAGGGACCATATCACATTTGAAGTGACTTTGAGAGGCCTAGGTGACAGAAAACACCCAAAAGTGACACCATTCTAAAAACTGCACCCCTGAAAGTACTCAAAACCACATCCAAGAAGTTTATTAACCCTTCAGATACTTCACATGAACTAAAGCAATGTGGAATGAAAAAAGCAAAAAATAAAATGTTACCTAAAAATGTTGCTCTAACCCAAATTTATTCATTTTTAGAAGAAATAACACAACAAAATAGACCCCAAAACTTGTTACCCACTTTCTTATGAATGTGCCGATACCCCACATGTGGTAAGAAACCTCTGTTTGGACAAATGGGAGGACCTAAAACAGAAGGAGCAATATTTGAATTTTGGAAAGTAAATTTGGCTGAAATAGATTGCGGGCACCATGTTGCATTTAGATGTCTGCTAAGGTACCTAAAAAGCAGAAACCCCCAACAAGTGATGCCATTTTGGAAACTGGACCTCTCAAGACTTCTATCTAGGGGTATAGTGAGCATTTTGGACCCACAGGTATTTCACAGAATTTGATAACGTTACGTTGTCATATTGAAAATTTTCATTTTTTTTTTTTCAAAAATGTTGCTTCAGCATCAGTTCTCTCACTTTTTCAAGACGTAATTCCAAAAATTAGATCCAACGTTTGTTACCTATTTTCTTATGAGCGTGGTGATACCTCACATGTGGTCTGAAACCTTTGTTTGGACAAATGGGAGGGCTTGGAACGGAAGGAGCAATATTTGAATTTTGGAAAGGAAATTTGTCTGAAAAAGATTGCGGGCACTATGTCGCATTTGTAGGGCTCCTAAGGTACGTAAACAGCAGAAACCCCCCCCCCACAAGTGACCCCATTTTGGAAACTAGGCCCCTCAAGGAATTTATCTAGATGTTTGGCGAGTACCCTGAACCCCCAGGTGCTTTACAGAATTTTATAACGTTGAGCCATGTAAATAAAATTTTACCACAAAATTGTTACTTCAATCAGGTAGCTTTTTTTTTTTCTCACAAGGGTAACAGTAAAATAATCACCATAAAATTTATTGTGCAATTTCTCCTGAGTTTGGCGATAACTTATATGTGGTGGAAATCAACTGTTTGGGCACACGGCAGGGCTCAGAAGGGAAGGAGTGCCATTTGACTGCAAAATTGGCTGGAATCAATAGCGGACACCATGTTGCATTTGGAGAGCCCCTGAGGTGCCTAAACAGTGGAGGTCCCCCACAAGTGACCCCATTCTGAAAAATAGACCCCTCAAGGAATTTATCTAGATGTTTGAGTACCCTAAACCCCCAGGTGCTTCACAGAATTTTATAATGTTAAGCCATGAAAATAAAAAAAAAAAATTTTTACCACAAAGTTGTTACTTCAACCAGGTAGCTTTTTTTTTTCTCCTCACAAAGGTAACAGGAAAAAAAAAAAAAATCCCCATAAAATGTATTGTGCAATTTCTCCTGAGTTCGCTGATACATCATATGTGGTGGAAATCAACTGTTTGGTTGCACGGCAAGGCTCGGAAGGAAAGGAGCACCATTTGACTGCAAAATTGGGAGGAATTATTAGCGAACGCCATGTTGCTTTGGGGACCCCCTGAAGTGCCTAAACAGTGGAACTCCACCACAAGTGACCCCATTCTAGAAACTAGACCCCTCAAGGATTTTATCTAGGGGTATAGTGTGCATTTGAACCCACAGATACTTCATAGAATTTCATAACCTTAGGTAGTCATATTGAAAATTTTGGGTTTTTTTCTGAAAAATGTTGCTTTAGCACCAAATTCCTCACTTTTTCAAGAGGAAATACCAAAAATTGGAGCACACAGTTTGTTACCCAATTTCTTATGAGCGTAGAGATCCACCATATGTGGTGAAAAAAGCCTCTGTTTGGACAAACGGTAGGGCTCGGAACGGAAGGAGCATGATTTGAATTTTGTAAAAGTTGAAATAAATTGTGGGCACGTTGCATTTGCAGGGCCCCTAGGTCACCTATACAACAGAAACCCCCACAAGTGACCCCATTTTGGAAACTAGACCCTTAAAGCACTTTATTCAGGGGTATAGTGAGAATTTTGAATCTACAAGTACTTCACAAAAATGTTGCTGTTGCGCCAAATTTCTCACTTTTAGGCTATGTGCCCACAATCTGGCGACACTGTCTAGGATGCAGTGCGAGCCCCCCTGCAGAGATGTGAGTGTTGTCCACAGGAGAACGCAGCTACCTGTGTATACACTCCAGGTTCAGACCGCTGCAGACTTTATTCTCCGCAGCATAAATTGACATGCTGCTGCTCAGGAAGCCGCGCCGCAGGTCAGTTTGTTGCAGAGAAAAGAAGTGACGTGGGCAGGAGATTTCTAAGAATCCTTCCACTGTGCTTGTACTGCATAACACAGCATTATGGATGCAGTGAAAACACTCTGCGCCCAATACGCTGCAAACCCTGATTGTGGGCACATAGCCTAAAAAGCTTGGATGGATGGATGGATGGATGGATGTCTAACACATATATAATGTCCTACCCCCTGCATATTCTAAGCTGGTGCCCGTTAGTGACTTTCATTGTGTTTAGCCGTGTATTTAGCCCAAATATAAATAAATAGTAAAAAAAAAACGACCTTGGGGTCCCCGTCCCCCCCCCCCGCCCTCGGCTACCCCCGGCAGCTGAAACCCCCGAGATTTTCGGTCGCTAAGAGGCGCTACAGTGTTTTTTTGGCCCGACGCTTTAAAGCGACGGAACAGAATAAGTACCCTGTTTTTCCACCGCTTTAAGTCATACGGCCGTCGTTATGAGGTTAAGGATCGGTGGGGCTCCCAATGGTTAAACCCCCAGCAATCAAAGTTATCTCCTATTCTATGAATTAATGGATAGCTTCAGTTTTGGGGAATAACTCTTTAGCTATCCATTACCACAAATTAAAAGAACACCCTGCACAGTGCAATTGTGTTTGTATGTGCACGTGTACACACACTTTACCAAAATCAGTTGTCATATTTATATCCCCAAAGATCCAGCGCTGCTGCACTAAATACATAAACCGGTTTAGCGCTGCCGCTAGTGTAACATAACCAGATGCACAAAGGCCGACTGTCAGCAGCGCTCAAACGGAGTACTGCTGTATGAGTGACCAATGTCTTGGTGTCACAGCCATGGACAAAGCATAAAGAAGGGTCCTGCTACGTGGCCGTATCTTAAAAATTGTGACATGACTGCAGATTTACTCAATTCAACACTGTCTATATACAATCCTACCCTGCAATACATCGCTCCACAGCTGCTGTCTGCAGTCTCCATATGCAGTACATAGCTCTTCATCCCCACTGTATGCAGCACATCGCTTCTCACCCCCTCTGTATACAGCCCACTATGAGCAGTATGCGCACTAGCCTTTGTATATAGCCTCCATATGCAGTACATCTCTCCTCAGCCGTTGTATACAGCCAGTGGCGTAACTAGAGTTTGATGGGCCCTGGTGCAAAATTTGGACCGGGACCCCCCCTCCACGTACACTGACACTTCGGGTATGGGATAATGACGCTGACACTTGGCTTTTACCCACACCACCCAGCTTTCCCATGATCTGATATCCATCTTGTCCTCAGCACCCAGCTTTCCCATATCAGAGCATGGGAAAGCTGGATGCTGAGGGAAAGAGCCATTTTCCCTCAGCACAAAACATTCCCATCCCATGCTTGTATCTTTGTCCCCCCTCGTATATAGTTCTCCAAATAGTATAATGGCCCCCACATAGCCTTCCATATAGTATAAAGAGTCCCACATAACCCTTCATATATTAGAATGCATCTCCATAGTCCTCCATATATTATAATGCATTTCCCATAGTCCTCCATGTATTATAAATCACCCCATAGTCCTCCATATATTATACTGCACCACATAGTCCTCCATATATTATACTGCACCACATAGTCCTCCATGTATAAAGTAGCCCTCATAGCCCTCCAATTGTTATAATGAATTTCCCATAGTTCTCCATGTATTATAATTCACCCCATAGTCCTCCATATATTATACCGCACTACATAGTTCTCCATGTTTTATAATGCCCCCCCATAGTCCATGTATAAGGTAGCCTCAATAGTCCTCCATATATTATAATGTAGCCCATAAACCTTCATAATGTATTATGCAGCCCCATATTCCTTAATGTATAATGCACCCCTATATTCCATGTATAAGGTGTCCTTCATGTTTACTATGCAGCCCCAGAGACCTCCATGTATTATGCAGCCAGCCCCCAGCCCTCCCCCCTCCCCCCTCCCCCCCAGGGCCTCCATATGTCATGCAGCCTGCCCGGTGTCAGCGGCGGCGACCGGGTCATATAGCGGCCGCGTGGTCTGCGGCAGAACAGCGCAGCACCTCTCACAGAAAGGAGCTGGCTGCTGATCTGCCAGGCGGCCGCGGGCCCCTAACCTCCCGGGTCCGGTCGCAATGGCGACTGCGGTAGTTACGCCTCTGTATACAGCCTCTATCTATATATATAATTGCCTTATTCTGTCTGTCTGTCATGCTCCAAAATTGTGTCCTTATGGTGACACAAAGCTGATTGGCCGCTGGGCTCGCCATGGCCCCGCCCCCCCACACGGATTGGCCTCTCGCCCCGGCTCTCTGCAGGCCCCGCCCCCCTCACGCAATGCACGCTCGCTCTGGCCCAACTGACACGGAGCTCCGACTCCCAGGTGAGTACACACACACACATCAGATCACACTCACTCTCACACATCACATCCACACACTCACAACATCCTGGGATATCGCTTGCTTCTACACCGGCTCCGTCACGATCCCAGCAGCGCCAGACATAACCTTGCACTGCTGGGATCTTGACGGAGCCCGTGAACGCTGGTAACAATTATACACATCGGGTAACTAAGGTCCCTTAGTTACCCGATGTGTATCATAGTTACCAGCGTACACCGGCTCCCGGTACACATGTGCAGGGAGCCGGCATTATACTCCTCTCCCCCCAGGACTACTCCTCCTATTATACTCCTCTCTGAGTATAATAGGAGAACTATTATAGCATGGGGGATGTAGCACGATGGGGAGTGCGCAGCATGGGGGATGTAGCACGATGGGGAGTGCGCAGCATGGGGGATGGAGCACGATGGGGAGTGCGCAGCATGGGGGATGTAGCACGATGGGGAATGCGCAGCATGGGGGATGTAGCACGATGGGGAGTGCACAGCATGGGGGATGTAGCACGATGGGGAGGTGCGCACCTCCCCCCAACACACACACAGGGAACCACAAACACCGCCATACACAGACACCGCTACACACACACACAACACCAAACACACAAACACCGCGGCATACATAAATATACGCACATACCGCACAACACACACATTGCACAAAACATACCTCCCCCAAAACACACCACACCCACACAAACCGCGCAACACACACACACACAACGCGACAGACACACAGCGCTCCACAAACAACGCAACACACATACAACACCGCTCTCACCCCCCGCCACACCCAGACAACACCCAGAACATGTACAGCGCCCTACACAAACACTTGGTAACTACACACAACATCTATATATATCTATATCTATAACAAAAATCATACATGAACTACACAATACGTAAATTCTAGAATACCCGATGCGTAGAATCGGGCCACCTTCTAGTAGGTAATAACTTCTAAGCCCCTGTTATACAGCTTCCATGTGTGGGGTGACCCTTTATACAACTCTGTCTGCAGTAAGTAACTCCTCAGCCTTCAGATGCAGCTTGTTGCACTTCTTGCTCCCCTGCTACTCTCTGTTGGTTAAGAGGGGGCATGCACTCAGCGTTACTCTGTCGGAAATTTTAAAAGGTACAACACTGCAGGCCGCCTCAGCATCGCTGTACTTTGCATTACATCACTCTCCATGCACATTACGAACTATAATGTGACTGCAAGTGATTATATCCAAGGTACAGTGTGGTTGAGGCACCTGGCAGCCCTGAAAAGTTACTATGGGACCGTCCCTGGTTCACGCACATTTATCGAAAATTCATCACTTATCCTAAGGATGTTTTATCAATGTTAAAGTCACAGAAAAAAAAATGTTATAAAAGGTAGAATCATAGACAAAAATGTAGCCTATAATACATCAACACATGTTGATAAAACAAAGTTTCTTTAATTTTTGGCACAGAGTAGAAGGTGACATTTTTAATGTTCCCATTTACACTGGATGCATTATTAGCCTCTGTCAGAATCAATAAATCTGCCGTCTCCTGTTTATTTCACAGAATGCTACTCTGTTGGTTTGGGAAAGGATGAAGCTCCTGATCGAGCCGACCGCGGGCCTGGGTCTGGCTGCCGTTCTCTCCACAAGATTCCAGGAGAAGGCGAGAGACGTACAAAATGTGGGCGTGGTGCTGTGCGGAGGCAACGTGGACCTCAGCAGCATAGACTGGATAAGACAGCCTTCACCCAACAGCAGCTAAAATGCAGCACATGGCTGTAGACATTTCATTACGGCTAAGACCGCACTTTGCGTTCCCCTACTTGCAGTTCTAAACGCACGTTTTGGGCTTAATTGATTTGACCAAAGTTGCCTTTTTCAGAAATTTAGCGCTGAAAACGCATGCGTATTTACCGCGTTTTAGATGCGTTTTCAGCGCTTTTTAACCTGCATTTTGACAGATACGTTTTGAACATCAAGACACTGCTAAATAAAGTTTAATCTGTCAAACGCTATGAAAAAAGAGAAAAAAAAAGAACAGATTTTTAGAAATAATGAAAATAGAAATATTGAATAAAATTATAGCGGTAATATACTATTTATTGCAAAAAAAGCAATAAACTATTTTTTTTTTTAAATTGAATTGTCGGACTGTGTGTGTAAAGGGACATATGAAATCATTATTTTAATGTCCAAAAAGCATGTTTTCTGCAGGTAAAACGCAGGAATTTGAAGTAATGTTGTTTTTTGCCATTTCTCATTGACTTCAATGTTAGCAAAATGCACCCAAAATGGCAAAAACAATTGACATGCTGCTTCTTTGAACGCATGGTTTTTGCCACAAAATATGCAAATTAAACGCAGTGTTTAGAAACACAAAGTGGGGTCTAAAAATCCCCATTTTCCATAGACTTTGCTGTAAAATCAAAACGCATGCCTTTTGGCATGAAAAAGGTGCTTCTCAAAACGAACCTAAAAAGCAGCTGAAACGCAAAGTGCGTTCTTACCCTTAGAGGATTTACAGGATAACACTAAAATACTAGCTCCTGAATTTATACAATTCACACAAAATAAATAAGTCTCTTTTAAGGCACCAATCAGAAAAAAACAGATCAGCTTGTAGAATATACAGCAAAGATTTATTCCATCTCCACTTCTGCAGGATCAATCTGAACCTCACTCCTCACCCAGGTGACTGGCGGGGGCACATATGGGTCATAGGTCCATTTAGGATAAACTCGCTTGTATAGGTTCATTAATACAGTGTCCTGAGACTTCAGCTGGCCATCAAAATGGCACTTCATGTGTCCGTGAGTTCCTACAATGTAAAACATACTGTTATGAGTTGTAAACATTTATTACTAATCTCTAGAAATTAAAAAAAGGTAAATAACCACTAGCATTACCTATTATTTAAAGATAAAAACTACCTATTGCACCATTCAAAGAAGGGAATTTTGTTTACTTACCGTAAATTCCTTTTCTTCTAGCTCCTATTGGGAGACCCAGACAATTGGGTGTATAGCTTCTGCCTCCGGAGGCCACACAAAGTATTACACTTTAAAAAGTGTAACCCCTCCCCTCTGCCTATACACCCTCCCGTGCATCACGGGCTCCTCAGTTTTGGTGCAAAAGCAGGAAGGAGGAAACTTATAAATTGGTCTAAGGTAAATGCAATCCGAAGGATGTTCGGAGAACTGAAAACCATGAACCAAAAGAACAATTCAACATGAACAACATGTGTACACAAAAAACAACCAGCCCGAAGGGCACAGGGGCGGGTGCTGGGTCTCCCAATAGGAGCTAGAAGAAAAGGAATTTACGGTAAGTAAACAAAATTCCCTTCTTTGTCGCTCCATTGGGAGACCCAGACAATTGGGACGTCCAAAAGCAGTCCCTGGGTGGGTAAAAGAATACCTCGATAAAAAGAGCCGAAACGGCCCCCTCTTACAGGTGGGCAACCGCCGCCTGAAGGACTCGCCTACCTAGACTGGCGTCTGCCGAAGCATAGGTATGCACCTGATAGTGTTTCGTGAACGTGTGCAGACTAGACCAGGTAGCTGCCTGACACACCTGCTGAGCCGTAGCCCGGTGCCGCAATGCCCAGGACGCACCCACGGCTCTGGTAGAATGGGCTTTCAGCCCTGAAGGAAGCGGAAGCCCAGAAGAACGGTAGGCTTTGAGAATCGGTTCCTTGATCCACCGAGCCAAGGTTGACTTGGAAGCCTGCGAACCCTTACGCTGGCCAGCGACAAGGACAAAGAGCGCATCTGAACGACGCAGGGGCACCGTGCGAGACACGTAGTGTCGGAGTGCTCTCACTAGATCTAAGGAGTGCAAATCCTTTTCACATTGGTGAATTGGATTAGGGCAAAATGAAGGTAAGGAGATATCCTGATTGAGATGAAAAGGAGATACCACCTTAGGGAGAAATTCCGGGACAGGACGCAGAACCACCTTATCCTGGTGAAACACCAGGAAGGGGGCTTTGCATGACAGCGCTGCAAGCTCCGACACTCTTCGGAGTGATGTAACTGCCACTAGAAATGCCACCTTCTGCGAAAGACGTGATAAAGAGACATCCCGCAGCGGCTCGAAAGGTGGTTTCTGAAGAGCCGTTAGCACCCTGTTAAGGTCCCAGGGTTCCAGCGGACGCTTGTAAGGTGGGACTATGTGGCAAACTCCCTGCAGGAACGTGCGGACCTGCGGAAGCCTGGCTAGGCGCTTTTGAAAAAATACGGAGAGCGCCGATACTTGTCCCTTGAGAGAGCCAAGTGACAAACCCTTGTCCATTCCGGATTGAAGGAATGAAAGAAAAGTGGGTAAGGCAAACGGCCATGGAGTAAAACCATTATCAGAGTTGCAGGGCCCGGTCCCTGAGGATGAATAAACTCCTGTCCGGCAGATTCCCACAGGGGCTGCGGAGGGAGCACAGTCCCAGTAAATGGATGACCGGTCAGGATCCCACTTCTCCCAGAGCCGCTAAGGGATGGTGAAGGAGACGGCATGAGGCTCCGGCCTTTGTACCTGCAATGGGTACCTCAACCTTAACAGCACCGCCGACGTAGTGGGGTGAGAAGGGAACATACCAGGGGCCCCGTGAGGGCCCTCTTTTCTTCCAACCGATATAACTAATATGAGAATGCATGAGTGGATGTGTGCCTCCTTCCACACAAAGCATAAAACTGAGGAGCCCGTGATGCACGGGAGGGTGTATAGGCAGAGGGGAGGGGTTACACTTTTTAAAGTGTAATACTTTGTGTGGCCTCCGGAGGCAGAAGCTATACACCCAATTGTCTGGGTCTCCCAATGGAGCGACAAAGAAAGTATTGCACTTTGATTGGTGCAACGAGGGCGGGCCTTTGTGGGTTTGCTCTCGACGTTAAGATTTCTCCTCCGGCATCCTCCTGGCTTGCCCCCTTTTCTTTATTTGAATATTGCACCACCATTAGTGTTGTTGGTGGCACATGCGTAGTGCCACCGTACTCAGGTCTTCATTATAATGACACCGGAGTCCATGCATGCGCGTACCGTGATCTCCAGCGTCATTTTTTGATGACATTGCTGTGAAGACTATGACGGAAAGGGAGTGCCAGATATAGCTATACGTGCATGCGCGGACTCTGACACCATTTTAAGGAAGATCTGAGTACTGTGCCGCCAGCAATGGCGGCGTGATATTTAAATAAAGAAAAGGGTGCAGGCCAGGAGGATGCCGGAAGAGGAATCTAAGGCAGAGACCAGACCCACAAAAATCCGCCCCTGTTGCACCAGGCACTCAAAATCGTAGTGCTTTTCTTTAATTTCTATATTTAAATCAACCACCCATCACATCTTTCTATAACAGGCATGTCTGCATTCAGCAGCTTACTGCCTGTATGGAACTGCCTTTCCCTGTTATAGCAAAATCCTGGTGGTTGGTTTTCCAAGTATTCTAGAATGCTGTATATAAGAGCTTACTAGTGGTGACAGCTTCTCTCTAAATTAACTGATTAGCAAATACTGTGCTTAGACCCCACCCCACATAATAGGGACTCTAATACCTGATCTCTGACAGTATATATCTACACGTGGCAGGTTTTATTGCCCCTTCATTTAAATTAAAGGGATTGGCTGGTGAAAATAGGTGATACCATTGATCGGTGGATGCCTCATCACTGGGATCTGCACCAATTAACCAAACTTTTGTTTTAAAAAAAAAAAAAAAAAAAAAAAAAGCTAACATCTTCACCTGGCAACCTCTTTAAAACCAAAACATTGTACAATAATCCTTTTTGGGTATGGAAGCAAAGAAGGGAATTTTGTTTACTTACCGTAAATTCCTTTTCTTCTAGCTCCAATTGGGAGACCCAGACAATTGGGTGTATAGCTTATGCCTCCGGAGGTCACACAAAGCATTACACTTAAAAGTGTAAACCCCTCCCCTCTGCCTATACACCCCCCCGTGCATCACGGGCTCCTCAGTTTTGGTGCAAAAGCAGGAAGGAGGAAACTTATAAATTGGTCTAAGGTAAATTCAATCCGAAGGATGTTCGGAGAACTTAAACCATGAACCAAAGAACAATTCAACATGAACAACATGTGTACACAAAAGAACAACAGCCCGAAGGGAACAGGGGCGGGTGCTGGGTCTCCCAATTGGAGCTAGAAGAAAAGGAATTTACGGTAAGTAAACAAAATTCCCTTCTTCTTTGTCGCTCCATTGGGAGACCCAGACAATTGGGATGTCCAATAGCAGTCCCTGGGTGGGTAAAGAATACCCCGGTAATAGAGCCGAAAGACGGCCCCTTCCTACAGGTGGGCAACCGCCGCCTGGAGGACTCGCCTACCTAAGCTGGCATCTGCCGAAGCGTAGGTATGCACCTGATAGTGTTTCGTGAAAGTGTGCAGACTCGACCAGGTAGCCGCCTGACACACCTGCTGAGCCGTAGCCTGGTGCCGCAATGCCCAGGACGCACCCACGGCTCTGGTAGAATGGGCTTTCAGTCCTGAAGGAACCGGAAGGCCAGAAGAACGGTAGGCTTCAAGAATTGGTTCCTTGATCCACCGAGCCAAGGTTGACTTGGAAGCCTGCGACCCTTTACGCTGGCCAGCGACAAGGACAAAGAGCGCATCCGAGCGGCGCAGGGGCGCCGTACGAGAAATGTAGAGCCGGAGTGCTCTCACAAGATCTAACGAGTGCAAATCCTTTTCACATTGGTGAACTGGATGAGGACAAAAAGAAGGTAAGGAGATATCCTGATTGAGATGAAAAGGGGATACCACCTTCGGGAGAAATTCCGGAACCGGACGCAGAACCACCTTGTCCTGGTGAAACACCAGGAAGGGAGCTTTGCATGACAGTGTAGCTAGCTCAGACACTCTGCGAAGTGATGTGACTGCCACTAGGAAGACCACCTTCTGCGAGAGGCGAGAAAGAGAAATATCTCTCATTGGCTCGAAAGGTGGTTTCTGAAGAGCCATTAGCACCCTGTTCAGATCCCAGGGTTCTAGCGGGCGCTTGTAAGGGGGGACTATGTGGCAAACCCCCTGCAGGAACGTGCGTACTTGCGGAAGCCTTGCTAGACGCTTTTGAAAAAATACAGAGAGCGCCGAGACTTGTCCCTTAAGAGAGCCGAGAGACAGCCCCTTTTCCATTCCGGATTGAAGGAAAGACAGAAAAGTGGGCAAGGCAAATGGCCATGGAATAAAACCCTGATCAGAGCACCAGGATAAGAAGATCCTCCACGTCCTGTGGTAGATCTTGGCTGACGTTGGTTTCCTGGCCTGTCTCATAGTGGCAATGACCTCTTGAGATAACCCTGAAGACGCTAGGATCCAGGACTCAATGGCCACACAGTCAGGTTGAGGGCCGCAGAATTCAGATGGAAAAATGGCCCTTGAGACAGCAAGTCTGGTCGGTCTGGTAGTGCCCACGGTTGACCCACCGTGAGATGCCACAGATCCGGGTACCACGACCTCCTTGGCCAGTCTGGGGCGACGAGGAGGGCGCGGCGGCAGTCGGACCTGATCTTGCGTAACACTCTGGGCAGCAGTGCCAGAGGGGGAAAGACATAAGGCAGTTGAAACTGCGACCAATCCTAAACTAAGGTGTCTGCCGCCAGAGCTCTGATCTTGAGACCGTGCCATGAATGCCGGGACCTTGTTGTTGTGCCGGGACGCCATTAGGTCGACGTCCGGCTTCCCCCAGCGGCAACAGATCTCTTGAAACACGTCTGGGTGAAGAGACCATTCCCCTGCGTCCATGCCCTGGCGACTGAGAAAGTCCGCTTCCCAGTTTTCCACGCCCGGGATGTGAACTGCGGAGATGGTGGAGGCTGTGGCTTCCACCCACAGCAGAATCCGCCGAACTTCCTGGAAGGCTTGCCGACTGCGCGTGCCGCCCTGGTGGTTGATGTATGCCACCGCCGTGGCGTTGTCCGACTGAATTCGGATCTGCCTGCCTTCCAGCCACGGCTGGAACGCCTTCAGGGCTAGATACACTGCCCTTATCTCCAGAACATTGATCTGAAGGGAGGACTCTGGCTGAGTCCAGGTACCCTGAGCCCTGTGGTGGAGGAAGACCGCTCCCCACCCTGACAGACTCGCGTCCGTCGTGACCACAGCCCAGGATGGGGGCAGGAAGGATTTCCCCTTCGACAAAGAAGTGGGAAGAAGCCACCACTGAAGGGATGCCTTGGCTGCCCGAGAAAGGGAGACGTTCCTGTCGAGGGACGTCGATTTCCTGTCCCATTTGCGGAGAATGTCCCATTGAAGAGGACGCAGATGAAACTGTGCAAATGGAACTGCCTCCATTGCTGCCACCATCTTCCCTAGGAAGTGCATGAGACGTCTCAAGGGGTGCGACTGGGCTCGGAGGAGAGATCGCACCCCTGTCTGTAGTGATCGTTGTTTGTCCAGCGGAAGTTTCACTATCGCTGGAAGAGTGTGAAACTCCATCCCGAGATATGTCAGCGATTGTGTCGGTGCCAGTTTTGACTTTGGGAAATTGATGATCCACCCGAACCTCTGGAGTGTCTCCAGAGCAATGTTCAGGCTGTGTTGGCATGCCACCCGAGAGGGGGCCTTGACAAGAAGATCGTCCAAGTAAGGGATCACTGAGTGTCCCTGAGAGTGTAGGGCTGCAGCCACTGTTGCCATGACCTTGGTGAAGACCTGTGGGGCTGTTGCCAGGCCGAAAGGCAATGCCACGAACTGAAGGTGTTCGTCCCCGATGGCGAAACGCAGGAAGCGCTGATGCTCTGGTGCAATCGGCACGTGGAGATAAGCATCCTTGATGTCGATTGAGGCTAGGAAGTCTCCTTGGGACATCGAGGCGATGACGGAGCGGAGAGATTCCATCCGGAATCGTCTGGTTTTCACGTGTTTGTTGAGCAGTTTGAGGTCCAGGACGGGACGGAAAGATCCGTCCTTTTTTGGTACGACAAACAAGTTGGAGTAAAAACCGTGACCCCATTGCTGAAGGGGAACGGGGATAACTACTCCTCCTGCCTTCAGAGAGTTCACCTCCTGAAGAAGAGCATCGGCTCGCTCGGGGGGCGGAGATGTTCTGAAGAAACGAATCGGAGGACGAGAATTGAACTCTATCCTGTAACCGTGAGACAGAATGTCTCTCACCCATCGGTCTTGGACATGTGGGAACCAGGCGTCGCAAAAGCGGGAGAGCCTGCCACCGACCGAGGATGCGGTTTGGGGAGTCCGCAAGTCATGAGGAGGCCGCTTTGGGAGCGGTTCCTCCGGCGGTCTTTTTAGGACGTGCCTTAGACCGCCATGAATCAGAGTTCCTCTGATCCTTTTGAGGCCTGTTGGACGAGGAGAATTGAGACCTGCCTGAGGGCCGAAAGGACCAAAACCTCGATTGTACCTTCCGTTGTTGAGGTCTGTTAGGTTTGGACTGGGGTAAGGACGAGTCCTTACCCTTGGATTGTTTAATGATTTCATCCAATTGCTCGCCAAACAGGCGGTCGCCAGAAAACGGCAAACCGGTTAAAAACTTTTTGGAAGCAGAGTCTGCCTTCCATTCACGTAGCCACATGGCCCTGCGGACTGCCACTGAATTGGCGGATGCTACCGCTGTACGGCTCGCAGAGTCTAGTACCGCATTCATGGCGTAGGACGCAAACGCCGACGCCTGAGAGGTTAATGACACAACTTGCGGAGTCGCGGCTCGTGTGAGTGCATTAATCTCAGACTGACAAGCTGAGATAGCTTGTAGTGCCCATACGGCAGCGAATGCCGGAGCAAAGGACGCGCCGATAGCCTCATAGATGGATTTCATCAGGAGCTCTATCTGCCTGTCAGTGGCATCCTTGAGTGATGCACCATCTGCCACTGCAACTATGGATCTGGCCGCCAGTCTAGAGGCTGGAGGATCCACCTTGGGACACTGGACCCAACCCTTGACTACGTCAGGGGGGAAGGGATAACGTGTGTCATGAAGTCGCTTAGTAAAGCGCTTATCCGGAAAAGCTCGGTGCTTCTGGACTGCGTCTTTGAAGCCGGAGTGATCAAGAAACGCACTCCGTGTACGTTTGGGAAACCTAAAATGAAATTTCTCCTGCTGAGAAGCTGACTCCTCAATCGGAAGGGGTGGAGGAGAAAGATCTAACACTTGATTGATTGACGCTATAAGGTCGTTTACTATGGCGTCCCCTTCAGGCGTATCAAGGTTGAGTGCGGCGTCAGGATCAGAGTCCTGATCTGCCGCGTCTGCTTCATCCTCCAGAGAGTCCTCATGCTGAGACCCTGAACAGTGTGATGAAGTTGAGGGACGCTCCCAGCGAGCCCGCTTCGTCGGTCTGGGACTGCGGTCCGTGTCGGAGTCCTCCCCGTGGGACCTATGAGTTGACCCAGGAGCTCTCTGCTGCTCCGACCGAGGGGGGCATGGGGGCAATGAATCAACAGTGCCCGGGGCCTGTGTTACAGGTCTGGACTGCAAAGCTTCCAGTATTCTAGCAGACCATCTATCCATAGACTCAGAAAGTTTGTCAGCAAACACTGCAAACTCTGTCCCTGTCACCTGGACAGTGGGGGCCGGAGGTTCCACCTGGGCCGGGGGTCCCACCAGTGGCTGAGACTCCGGCTGAGTGAGTGTCACAGGGGCCGAGCATTGCACACAATGAGGGTAGGTGGAACCTGCAGGAAGCATTGCCGCACATGAGGTACAGGTTGCAAAGTAAGCCTGTGCTTTGGTACCCTTGCTTTTTGCAGACGACATGCTGTTTCTCCTCTTAGAATAATCAGTGAGGGTATATAGCCAAACGCTAACAGTGAGGCCGTACAGAGTAAATGTATACACTATAAGCATAGAAATATACAATTCGGCACCCAGGGGGACCAGCACCTGGTAACAGGTGCGGCTTACCGACCGCTCCCAGCGGTTGTGTGACCACCAGATCCCTGCCTGGGCCTCCCAGAGCTGTGGAGCTCAGTTGTCTCCCCTCTGAAGTTCTCCAGCGTCTTGTAGCAATGGCTGCCGGCGTTCAGAGAGGAGGAGGGGGCCGTGGGCGTGCCTGTAAAAGTGCGGGAATCTGGTGCCCCACGGTGCTCAGTGAGGGGGGAGGAGGATACAAAGTATGCTCCTGCCCTCAGCGCTGACGTCCAGTGCAGCGTCCCGCCCTTACCCCTGACTGGCAGGCCCGGGGGCGGGAATATGCGGCACTAGGCCGCAAAAGCCGGGGACTAAATTTATAAGCGCGGCCGGCAAACAAGCGCGGCCAGCGCGGTAGTCCCGGCGCACTAACACACCCAGCAGCTGCTACAGTGTCTATTATCGAGGCGCACTATGCGCCGTCCCCAAGGGGACACAGAGTACCTCAGAGTCGCAGGGCCTTGTCCCTGATGATACCCGGCTCCTGTCCAGCAGATTCCCCCAAGGGCTGCGGAGGGAGTGCGGTCCCAGCGCCTGGTGACCGGTCAGGATCCCACTTCACCCAGAGCCCCTAAGGGATGGGGAAGGAAAACAGCATGTGGCTCCTGCCTATGTACCCACAATGGGTACCTCAACCTTAACAGCACCGCCGACCCAAGTGGGGTGAGAAGGGAGCATGCTGGGGGCCCTGTATGGGCCCACTTTTCTTCCATCCAATATAGTCAGCAGCTGCTGCTGACTAAAATGTGGAGCTTGCGTGGATGTGTGCCTCCTTCCACAAAGCAATAAAACTGAGGAGCCCGTGATGCACGGGGGGGTGTATAGGCAGAGGGGAGGGGTTTACACTTTTAAGTGTAATGCTTTGTGTGACCTCCGGAGGCATAAGCTATACACCCAATTGTCTGGGTCTCCCAATGGAGCGACAAAGAAAGATGCATTTATACTATTTGCTGACTGGACACCATGATCAACAAAAACTGAAATATTTTAGATCTTTTACAGTTTAGGAGGTTTTTGACTTAAGGCCCCGATACACACGTCGATTTATCGTGCATTCGCACCCGCCCCCATCGCTTGTGAGTTACGGGCAATTTATTGCCCATGTCGCACAAAGTCTGTCACCCCCGTCACACGTACTTACCTCCCGGACGACCTTGCTGTCGGCGGCGAACATCCACTTCCTGAAGGGGCAGGGACGTTTGGCGTCACACAGCGGCCGTCCAATAGAAGCAGAGGGGCGGAGATGAGCCCCCGCCCACCTCCTTCCGCGTTGCCGGCGGCCGCAGGCAAGCTGCAGGTCATAGTTACCGGGGTGTCACACGGAGCGATGTGTGCTGCCTCGGGAACAATGAACAACAGTCGCGCAGAAGGACGATCAATTTTTTTTTTTTTTTTTAAACATCTTTTTATTGAATTTTAATCGAATTTCTTTTACAATCTGCTCTTATACAAAGAGCATTCCATTGATGACATTATAATCAAAACAGTCCCGCCCACCCCTCTCCCCGCTCTGCGTGCGACCAGAAGCAACTTAAAATGGTAACTTATGTAATTGGTATGTGTCCATTGAGCAGTTCAAGAAGGTACCAAGAGGTCTGTCCAAACTGAGATTTAAGTCTATCCTTAAGCAGTGTAGCCAAGTTAGGTATAAATAAAGACCATGTTTCAAAGAAACGCTTAGTCAACTTCTCCTTATTCGACAGTGCATCCAGCCAGTCCATTTTGAATATGAACATTAGTTTTGTTTGGATAAACGCTAGAGAGGGTGCTTCAGGATTTACCCAGAGATGTAGGATACTTTTCCTAGTGGCCGAGGCCCAAATAGTTAACATTGCCCTGGTACCTCTCGGAAGACACGATCGATTTTTTTTAAAATGAACGACGTGTCAACGAGCAACGATAACGAGTATTTTTGCTCGTTCACAGTCGCTTGTAGCCGTCACACGCTACGATATGTCAAACGATGCCGGATGTGCGTCACTCACGACATGACCCCGACGACATAGCGTTCGATATATCGTAGCGTGTAACGGGGCCTTAAGCAAGTACCATACAACATCTGAGGCAATTCTGTATGTGAAACACTCACCTAATGGTTCCTTGATGTGACCTCTACGACCCCACTTCGTGCGCAGCTCCACTGGTTTAAACCACAACACATCGTCTGCAAAGACAATAAAACAGAAGAAAAGCTGCACTTAAACAAAAGCAACTTCTGATGAAGCCCATTAGGCTTAGCCTATTCCCCAAAGGATCTATCCCCATTCTGTTACGTACCTCTATTGAAGAACATGTAGCGCACCACTGCAGTTTTTTTCATTATCTTAAATGGGTGACCACTCAACACCACCCTCTTGATAATGATCCTGTCCGGGTCCACACTTAGGAGGGATCCAGTGGCAATCAGATCATGCATCCCTATAAAAATAGAATAGCAGCCAGATGTCATTTCAAACAGCCAAAAACAATTGTAAAGGGATTGTTGGCTTTCTGGATTTACATCCATTACAGAACCCAGTCACACTAATCGTTTTTGTGCAGTGTCCTTATTTTATCATTTCCGCTCTGGCGTTTTAACAGATTTTCATGAATATAAAAATAAAAGTAAAGGCGTCCGCAGAGCAAAGCATAAAATATAGGAATGGCAGCAACAAATAATAAACTTACCATTGTTGCGTTCTTTGAACATTAATACGGAGGCTGTGGGGAAAGTAATGGGGGCATAAGCTGTGACCACCACAGCTGCATCAGAATGCAGAAACCGCTCAGATTTGTGTTTATCCGCTAGAAGAAGAAAGCAAATACTGGTCACTCTTACCAATTTATAGAAAGGCTATTAGTAGAGGTAGATCCATCTCAGAAAGTTATGGCATACTGCTAGAACACAAAAGGCCTATAGGACCCTCCCCATCACCAATTTGAAGAATTGAAGAACGGCAGTGTTATTTAAAAGCTGTGTGCCCTTCAGTTTTTCTTGGCACAAGGGAGTTCCCAGCCACTTACTACACAACCTCTTCATTCTTGGGATCAGTTGGAGTCTCATGGGTCAGATCCAAGCAATTAAGTTATAACATAGATGGTAATAATCCTTTAGTAATGTACCGTATGTGCATGTAGTATAATATACCGTATTTTTCGGATTATAAGACACTTTTCCGACCAAAAATTTGGGAAGAAATGAGGGGTGCGTCTTAAAATCCAAATATAGCTTACCGGGGGGTGAGCTCTGTGTGCGGGCAGCCGGGTGCCTGTGTCCCGGCGGTCGGTTGCCTCTCTGGGCGGCCTGCTGGCTGCCACTCTGTGTGAGCGGGTGGGGCTGTGGGGACTGCGATGGCTTTGCAGAGGGTGTCTCAGTCTGTCCACAGTCCTGGTTTCAAATGATGGCGCCGGGAGTCAGCGCGTGCACAGTTGGAACTCTTGGATGAGAGCTCCATCTGCGCAAGCGCCGCTCCGGGCGCCATCATTTGAACCGGGACTGCGGACAGACTGGGACACTCACTGCACCGGCAAGCTCCACCACTGACCCGCCTCCTGTGACCCCGCTCCACCAGAACTGCTGCCCACCCTCCGGTAAGACAACACCGGAATATAAGACGTATCACATTTTTATTTTCTATTTCTTTGTCGCTCCATTGGGAGACCCAGACAATTGGGTGTATAGCTTCTGCCTCCGGAGGCCACACAAAGTATTACACTGAAAAAGTGTAACCCCTCCCCTCTGCCTATACACCCTCCCGTGGATCACGGGCTCCTCAGTTTTATGCTTTGTGTGGAAGGAGGCACACATCCACTCATGCATTCCCATTTTAGTCAGCAGCAGCTGCTGATTTTATCGGTTGGAAGAAAAGAGGGCCCCCACAGGGCCCCCGGCATGCTCCCTTCTCACCCCACTACGTCGGCGGTGCTGTTAAGGTTGAGGTACCCATTGCGGGTACAGAGGCTGGAGCCACATGCCGTTTTCCTTCACCATCCCTTAGAGGCTCTGGGAGAAGTGGGATCCTGACCGGTCATCCATTTACTGGGACCGGGCTCCCTCCGCAGCCCCTGTGGGAATCTGCCGTACAGGAGTCTATGTATCCTCAGGGACAGGGCCCTGCATCTAAAGGTACTCTGTGTCCCCATGGGGACTGTGCATGGAGCGCATGTTTCACAGACGCTGCAGCAGCTGCTGGTTTGTGAAGACCGGGACTTCCGCGCCGACCGAGCCTGTTTGTCGGCCGCGGTATTAAATTTAGTCCCCGGCTTCATTGCGGCCTAGTACCATAACTCCCGCCCCCGGGCCTGCCAGTCAGAGGTAAGGGCGGGACGGTCGACCTGACGTCGGCAGTGAGGGCTGGAGCATACTTTATGTTTCCTCCCCCCCCTCACTGATCACTGTGGGCCCCAGATTCCCGCACTTTACAAGTCGCCGCCCACGGCTCCCTCCTCCCCTGAGAACTCCGGCAGCCATTTTTACACACATTCTGCCGGTGGAGGATTTTCAGGAACGAGCTCTGCAGCTCTGGGAGACCTAAGGCAGGGAATCTGGTGGACACACACTCCGCTTTGGGCGGTCGGTAAGCCACACCGGTCACCCGGTGCTTGTCCCCCTAGGGTGCCGGAGTGTGTGTGTGTATATATATATATATATATATATATATATATATATATATATATATATATATATATATATATATATATATATATATATATATATATATATATATAATATATTTTCTCTGTTTGGCCGAGTTGTTTACTTGTGGCTATATACCCTCAGTGATCACTCTCCTAGGAGACAACAGCATGTCGTCCACAAGGGGCAAGGGCGCTAAGGCAAAGGGTTTTTTTGCAACCTGTACCTCTTGTGGGGCTATGTTACCTGCGGGTTCCACCTACCCTCACTGTGAGCAATGCTCGACCCCTGTTGCACTTGCTCAGCCGGAGCCTCGGTCACTAGTGGGCCCCTCAGCTCAGGCAGACCCTCCTGCTTCCACTGTCCAGGCGGCAGGGACAGAGTTTGCAGTTTTTGCTGAGAAACTATCTGAGTCGCTTTCACAATCCATGGCTCAGTCTATGGACAAATGGTCTGCCAAGCTACTAGAAGCCTTGCAGTCCAGACCGGTCCTTACACAGTCCCCGGGCACTGTTGGATCATCGCCTCCAGGCCCCTCTCGGTCTGCGCCGCAGCGTGCTCCCGGGGTGGCCCCTAGGTCTCACGTGGAGGACCACAGTCCCAGACCGGCTAAGTGGGCTCGCTGGGAATCTTCCCCGACTTCCTCACGCTGCTCGGGGTCTCAGCTTGAGGACTCTCTGGAGGACGAGGCGGACGTCGCAGCTCAGGGCTCTGACCCTGACGTTGCCCTCAATCATGATACACCTGAGGGGGACGCCTTAGTAAATGATCTTATATCGTCCATCAACCAGGTGCTAGATCTTTCTCCCCCACCTCCACCTATAGAGGAGTCGGCTTCGCAGCAGGAGAAACACCAATTTAGGTTTACCAAACGTACACGGAGTGCGTTTTTCGATCACTCTAACTTCAGAGATGCTGTCCAGAAGCACAGAGCATTTCCGGACAAGCGCTTTACTAAGCGCCTTAATGACACACGTTACCCCTTCCCCTCTGACGTAGTTAAGGGTTGGGCTCAATGTCCCAAGGTGGATCTTCCAGTCTCTAGACTGGCGGCTAGATCTGTAGTATCAGTTGCAGATGGCTCATCGCTCAAGGATGCCACTGACAGGCAGATAGAGCTCCTGGTGAAATCCATCTATGAAGCCACAGGCGCGTCTTTTGCCCCGGCCTTTGCAGCCGTGTGGGCACTCCAAGCTATCTCAGCTTGTCTGTCTGAGATTAATGCAGTCACACGTACCTCTGCTCCGCAAGTTGCGTCTTTGACTTCTCAGGCGTCGGCTTTTTCGTCCTACGCCATGAACGCCGTCCTGGACTCTGCTAGCCGTACAGCGGTAGCATCCGCTAATTCGGTGGCAGTCCGCAGGGCCATGTGGCTCCGCGAATGGAAGGCAGACTCTGCTTCCAAGAAGTTCTTAACCGGTTTGCCGTTTTCTGGCGACCGATTGTTTGGCGAACGATTGGATGAAATTATTAAGGAATCCAAGGGAAAGGACTCGTCCTTACCCCAGTCCAAACCGAAGAGACCTCAGCAACGGAAAATACAGCCGAGGTTTCGGTCCTTTCGGCCCTCAGCCAAGTCCCAATCCTCTTCGTCCAACAGGCCAGAGAAAGGCCAGAGGAACTCCTATGCGTGGCGGTCTAAGTCACGCCCCCAAAAAACCGCCGGAGGCACTGCCTCCAAGGCGGCCTCCTCATGACTTTCGGCCTCCCCGAACCGCATCCTCGGTCGGTGGCAGGCTCTCCCGCTTTTGCGACGCCTGGTGGCCACATGTCCAAGACCGATGGGTGAGAGACATTCTGTCTCACGGTTACAGGATAGAGTTCAGCTCTCGTCCTCCGACTCGTTTCTTCAGAACATCTCCGCCCCCATCTCGGGCCGGCGCACTTTTTCAGGCTGTGGGCGTTCTGAAGACAGAAGGAGTGGTGATTCCCGTTCCCCCTCAGGAACATGGTCACGGCTTCTACTCCAACTTGTTCGTGGTGCCAAAGAAGGACGGATCATTCCGTCCCGTTCTGGACCTCAAACTGCTCAACAGGCATGTGAGCACCAGAAGGTTTCGGATGCTGCGCCCACTCCAATGGGACATTCTCCGCAAATGGGACAGGAGGCCGACGTCCCTCGACAGGAACGTCTCTCTTTCCCTTGCAGCCAAAACCTCTCTTCAGTGGTGGCTTCTTCCCACTTCTCTATCGCAGGGAAAATCCTTCCTGCCCCCATCCTGGGCTGTGGTCACGACGGACGCGAGCCTGTCAGGGTGGGGAGCGTTTTTTCTCCACCACAGGGCTCAGGGAACCTGGACTCCGACTGAGTCCTCCCTTCAGATCAATGTTCTGGAGATAAGGGCAGTGTATCTAGCCCTAAAGGCGTTCCATCGGTGGCTGGAGGGCAGGCAGATCCGCATACAGTCGGACAACGCCACGGCGGTCGCGTACATCAACCACCAGGGCGGCACGCGCAGCCGTCAAGCCTTCCAGGAAGTCCGGCGGATTCTGCTGTGGGCGGAAGCCACAGCCTCCACCATCTCCGCAGTTCACATCCCGGGCGTAGAAAACTGGGAAGCAGATTTTCTCAGTCGTCAGGGCATGGATGCGGGGAATGGTCTCTTCACCCAGACGTGTTTCGAGAGATCTGTCGCCGCTGGGGAACGCCGGACGTCGATCTCATGGCGTCACGGCACAACAACAAGGTCCCGGCCTTCATGGCACGGTCTCAAGATCACAGAGCTCTGGCGGCGGACGCGTTAGTTCAGGATTGGTCACAGTTTCGACTCCCTTATGTGTTTCCTCCTCTGGCGATGTTGCCCAGAGTGTTACGCAAGATCAGATCCGACTGTCGTCGCGCCATTCTCGTCGCTCCAGATTGGCCGAGGCGGTCGTGGTACCCGGATCTGTGGCATCTCACGGTGGGTCAGCCGTGGGCGCTTCCAGACCGCACAGACCTGCTGTCACAAGGGCCGTTTTTCCATCTGAATTCTGCGGCCCTCAACCTGACTGTGTGGCCATTGAGTCCTGGCTCCTAGCGTCGTCGGGGTTATCTCAGGATGTCATTGCCACTATGAGACAGGCCAGGAAACCAACGTCCGCCAAGATCTATTACAGGTCGTGGTGGATCTTCTTGTCCTGGTGCTCTGATAAGGGTTTTACTCCCTGGCTTTTTGCCTTACCCATTTTTCTTTCATTCCTTCAATCCGGAATGGACAAGGGTTTGTCACTCGGCTCTCTCAAGGGACAAGTATCGGCGCTCTCAGTATTTTTTCAAAAGCGCCCGGCAAGGCTTCCGCAGGTCCGCACGTTCCTGCAGGGAGTTTGCCACATAGTTCCACCCTACAAGCGTCCGCTGGAACCCTGGGACCTTAACAGGGTGCTAATGGCTCTTCAAAAACCAACTTTCGAGCCGCTGAGGGATGTCTCTTTATCACGTCTTTCGCAGAAGGTGGCATTTCTTGTGGCAATTACCTCACTCCGAAGAGTGTCGGAGCTTGTAGCACTGTCATGCAAATCCCCTTTCCTGGTTTTTCACCAGGATAAGGTGGTTCTGCGTCCTGTCCCGGAGTTTCTCCCTAAGGTGGTATCTCCTTTTCATCTCAATCAGGATATCTCCTTACCGTCATTTTGCCCTCATCCAGTTCACCAGTGTGAAAAGGATTTGCATTCATTAGATCTAGTGAGAGCACTCCGGCTCTACGTGTCTCGCACGGCGCCCCTGCGCCGTTCAGATGCGCTCTTTGTCCTGGTCGCTGGCCAGCGTAAGGGTTCGCAGGCTTCCAAGTCAACTTTGGCTCGGTGGATCAAGGAACCGATTCTTAAAGCCTACCGTTCTTTGGGGCTTCATCTTCCTTCGGGGCTGAAAGCCCATTCTACCAGAGCCGTGGGTGTGTCCTGGGCATTGCGACACCGGGCTACGGCTCAGCAGGTGTGTCAGGCAGCTACCTGGTCTAGTCTGCACACCTTCACAAAACACTATCAAGTGCATACCTATGCTTCGGCAGATGCCAGTCTAGGTAGGCGAGTCCTTCAGGCGGCGATTGCCCACCTGTAGGAAGGGGTCGTTTTCGGCTCTCTTTTATTGAGGTATTCTTTTACCCACCCAGGGACTGCTTTTGGACGTCCCAATTATCTGGGTCTCCCAATGGAGCGACAAAGAAGAAGGGAATTTTGTTTACTTACCGTAAATTCCTTTTCTTCTATCTCCTATTGGGAGACCCAGCACCCGCCCCTGTTCCCTTCGGGCTGGTTGTTCTTTTGTGTACACATGTTGTTCATGTTGAATTGTTCTTTTGGTTATGGTTTCAGTTCTCCGAACATCCTTCGGATTGAATTTACCCCAGACCAATTTATAAGTTTCCTCCTTCCTGCTTTTGCACCAAAACTGAGGAGCCCGTGATCCACGGGAGGGTGTATAGGCAGAGGGGAGGGGTTACACTTTTTAAAGTGTAATACTTTGTGTGGCCTCCGGAGGCAGAAGCTATACACCCAATTGTCTGGGTCTCCCAATAGGAGCTAGAAGAAAAGGAATTTACGGTAAGTAAACAAAATTCCCTTCTTTAATCTCTAAAATTTGGGTGCGTCTTATAAAACGAAAGAAGGGAATTTTGTTTACTTACCGTAAATTCCTTTTCTTCTAGCTCCAATTGGGAGACCCAGACAATTGGGTGTATAGCTTATGCCTCCGGAGGCCACACAAAGTATTACACTAAAAGTGTAAAGCCCCTCCCCTTCAGCCTATACACCCCCCGTACTGCTACGGGCTCATCAGTTTTGGTGCAAAAGCCCGAAGGAGGAAAAAATTATAAACTGGTTTAAAGTAAATTCAATCCGAAGGAATATCGGAGAACTGAAACCATTTAACATGAACAACATGTGTTATACAAAAACAGGGGCGGGTGCTGGGTCTCCCAATTGGAGCTAGAAGAAAAGGAATTTACGGTAAGTAAACAAAATTCCCTTCTTCTTTGTCGCTCCTTATTGGGAGACCCAGACAATTGGGACGTCCAAAAGCAGTCCCTGGGTGGGTAAATAATACCTCATAATAGAGCCGTAACGGCTCCGTCCTACAGGTGGGCAACTGCCGCCTGAAGGACTCGCCTACCTAGGCTGGCATCTGCCGAAGCATAGGTATGCACCTGATAGTGCTTCGTGAAAGTGTGCAGGCTCGACCAGGTAGCTGCCTGACACACCTGCTGAGCCATAGCCTGGTGTCGCAAGGCCCAGGACGCTCCCACGGCCCTGGTAGAATGGGCCTTCAGTCCTGAGGGAACCGGAAGCCCCGAGGAACGGTAAGCTTCGAGAATTGGTTCCTTGATCCACCGAGCCAGGGTTGACTTGGAAGCTTGTGTCCCTTTACGCTGACCAGCGACAAGGACAAAGAGTGCATCCGAGCGGCGCAGGGGCGCCGTTCGAGAAATGTAGATCTTGGCGGACGTAGGTTTCCTAGCCTGTCTCATAGTGGCAATGACCTCTTGAGATAATCCTGAAGACGCTAGGATCCAGGACTCAATGGCCACACAGTCAGGTTGAGGGCCGCAGAATTCAGATGGAAAAACGGCCCTTGTGACAGCAAGTCTGTGCGGTCTGGCAGTGCCCACGGTTGGCCGACCGTGAGATGCCACAGATCCGGGTACCACGACCTCCTCGGCCAGTCTGGAGCGACGAGGATGACGCGGCGGTAGTCGGCCCTGATCTTGCGTAACACTCTGGGCAACAGTGCCAGAGGAGGAAACACATAAGGAAGCTGAAACTGCGACCAATCCTGAACTAAGGCGTCTGCCGCCAGAGCTCTGTGATCTTGAGATCGAGCCATGAATGTTGGGACCTTGTTGTTGTGCCGTGACGCCATTAGGTCGACGTCCGGCATCCCCCAGCGGCAACAGATCTCCTGAAACACGTCCGGGTGAAGGGACCATTCCCCTGCGTCCATGCCCTGGCGACTGAGAAAGTCTGCTTCCCAGTTTTCTACGCCCGGGATGTGAACTGTGGATATGGTGGATGCTGTGGCTTCCACCCACAGCAGAATCCGCCGGACTTCCTGGAAGGCTTGCCGACTGCGTGTCCCACCTTGGTGGTTGATGTAAGCCACCGCTGTGGAGTTGTCCGACTGAATTCGGATCTGCTTGCCTTCCAGCCACTGCTGGAACGCTTTTAGGGCAAGATACACTGCCCTGATCTCCAGAACATTGATCTGAAGTGAGGACTCTTGCTGAGTCCACGTACCCTGAGCCCTGTGGTGGAGAAAAACTGCTCCCCACCCTGACAGACTCGCGTCCGTCGTGACCACCGCCCAGGATGGGGGTAGGAAGGATTTCCCCTTCGATAATGAGGTGGGAAGAAGCCACCACCGAAGGGAAGCTTTGGTTGCCTGAGAGAGGGAAACGTTCCTGTCTAGGGACGTCGGCATCCTGTCCCACTTGCGTAGGATGTCCCATTGAAGTGGACGCAGGTGAAACTGCGCGAAAGGGACTGCTTCCATTGCTGCCACCATCTTCCCCAGGAAGTGCATGAGGCGCCTCAAGGGGTGTGACCGACCTTGAAGGAGAGATTGCACCCCTGTCTGTAGTGAACGCTGTTTGTCCAGCGGAAGCTTCACTATTGCTGGAAGAGTATGAAACTCCATGCCAAGATATGTCAGCGATTGGACCGGTGTCAGATTTGACTTTGGAAAATTGATGATCCACCCGAAACTCTGGAGAATCTCCAGAGTAACGTTGAGGCTGTGTTGGCATGCCTCTTGAGAGGGTGCCTTGACCAGCAGATCGTCTAAGTAAGGTATCACTGAGTGACCCTGAGAGTGGAGGACCGCAACTACTGTAGCCATGACCTTGGTGAAAACCCTTGGGGCTGTCGCCAGGCCGAACGGCAGTGCCGCGAACTGAAGGTGTTCGTCTCCTATGGCGAAGCGCAAGAAGCGCTGATGCTCTGGAGCAATTGGTACGTGGAGATAAGCATCCTTGATATCGATCGATGCTAGGAAATCTCCTTGGGACATTGAGGCGATGACGGAGCGGAGGGATTCCATCCGGAACCGCCTGGTCCTTACGTGTTTGTTGAGCAGTTTTAGGTCCAAAACAGGACGGAAGGACCCGTCCTTCTTTGGAACCACAAACAGGTTGGAGTAGAAACCGTGGCCCTGTTGCTGAAGAGGAACCGGGACCACCACTCCTTCTGCCTTCAGAATGCCCACCGCCTGCAGAAGAGCCTCGGCTCGCTCGGGAGGCGGAGATGTTCTGAAGAATCGAGACGGAGGACGAGAGCTGAACTCTATCCTGTAACCGTGAGACAAAATGTCTCTCACCCAACGGTCTTTTACTTGTGGCAGCCAGGTGTCGCAAAAGCGGGAGAGCCTGCCACCGACCGAGGATGCGGTGTGAGGAGGCCGTAAGTCATGAGGAAGCCGCCTTAGTAGCGGCACCTCCGGCGGTCTTTTTAGGGCGTGATTTAGCCCGCCATGCGTCGGAGTTCCTCTGATCCTTCTGAGGCCTTTTGGCCGAGGAGAATTGGGACCTGCCCGCACCCCGAAAGGACCGAAACCTCGACTGTCCCCTCCTCTGTTGGGGTGTTTTTGGTTTGGCCTGGGGTAAGGATGTTTCCTTTCCCTTGGATTGTTTGATGATTTCATCCAATCTCTCACCAAACAAACGGTCGCCAGAAAATGGCAATCCAGTTAAGCACTTTTTGGAAGCCGAATCTGCCTTCCATTCCCGCAGCCACAAGGCCCTGCGTATTGCCACCGAATTGTCGGCTGCAACCGCCGTACGGCTCGCAGAGTCCAAGACAGCATTAATAGCGTAGGACGCAAATGCCGACGTTTGAGAGGTTATAGACGCCACCTGCGGCGCAGACGTACGTGTGAGTGCGTCGATTTGCGCCTGACCAGCTGAGATAGCTTGGAGTGCCCATACGGCTGCGAATGCTGGAGCAAAAGACGCGCCGATAGCTTCATAGATGGAATTCAACCAGAGCTCCATCTGTCTGTCAGTGGCATCCTTGAGTGAAGCTCCATCTTCCACTGCAACTATGGATCTAGCCGCAAGTCTGGAGATTGGAGGATCCACCTTGGGACACTGAGTCCAGCCCTTGACCACGTCAGGGGGGAAAGGGTAACTTGTATCCTTAAGGCGCTTGGAAAAACGCTTATCTGGACAAGCTCGGTGTTTCTGGACTGCCTCTCTGAAGTCAGAGTGGTCCAGAAACATACTCTTTGTACGCTTGGGAAACCTGAAACGGAATTTCTCCTGCTGAGAAGCTGACTCCTCCACTGGAGGAGCTGAGGGAGAAATATCCAACATTTGATTGATGGACGCAATAAGATCATTCACTATGGCGTCCCCATCAGGAGTATCAAGGTTGAGAGCGGCTTCAGGATCAGAATCCTGATCAGCTACCTCCGCTTCATCATACAGAGAGTCCTCTCGCTGAGACCCTGAACATTGTGATGATGTCGAGGGGATATCATAGCGAGCTCGCTTAATCGGTCTGGGGCTGCGGTCCGTGTCAGAGACCTCACCCTGGGATCCATGAGACACCCCGGGAGGACATTGCTGTTCCAACTGAGGGGGACCAGGGGGCAATGATTCCACAGTGCCCCTGGCTTGAGATGCCGGCCTGGACTGCAAGGCTTCTTAGCAGAGGCTCCGGCTGAGAAAGTGCCACAGGGGCCGAGCATTGCACACAATGAGGGTCAGTGGAACCTGCCGGCAGTATAGCCGTACATGCTGCACAGGCAGCATAGTAAGTCTGTGCTTTGGCACCCTTGCTATTTGTGGACGACATGCTGTTGTCTCCTCTGAGCAATACAGGAGGGTATAGAGACAAAAATCAACAGTGCACCATACAGTGTAAAGTATAGTCTATAATCATGTAATCTATAAGTACACTTCTGCACTAGTGGGGCCAGCACCACAGGTGCTGCTTACCGCCTTCGCAAAGCGGTTGTGTGGGCACCAGAAATCCTGCCTGGGTCTCCCTGAGCTTGTCTCTCCTCTCCAGCGTTAGCAGAGCTGAGAGGAATGGCTGCCGGCGTCCTGAGGAGAGGAGGGAGCCGTGGGCGTGACCCAGAAAAGTGCGGGAACTGGTGCCCCACTGTGCAGAGTGAGGGGGGTGGAGTATGCAAAGCATGCTCCAGCCCTCAGTGCTGCCGTCCTGTACAGCGTCCCGCCCTTCCCCTGACTGGCAGGGCTGGGGGCGGGAAGAAAACGAGACTAGGCCGCAAAAGCCGGGGACTCGAGTTATAAGCGCGGCCGCCGTATAAGCGCGGTCGGCGCGGAAGTCCCCGGCGCACTAACAGTCCCAGCCGCGCCGTAGTGATAACCATGGCAGCGGCAGTCAGCGCGGCAGTCCCCCTACACGAACACACTCAGCGACGCTGAAGTGTGTAATGGCACAAACGCAGTCAGCGCTGCTGTCCCCGGTGCACTAGCACACCCAGCAATGCTGGAGTGTTGCTGTGCGCGGTCCCCACGGGGACACAGAGTACCTCAAAGTAGCAGGGCCATGTCCCTGAACGATACTCTGCTCCTATCCAGCATGGTCCTCAGGAGCTGTGGATGGAGCACGGTCTCCTGTGCCTGGAGACCGAAAGGATCCCACTTCACCCAGAGCCCTAATTGAGGGATGGGGAAGGAAAGCAGCATGTGGGCTCCAGCCTCCGTACCCGCAATGGATACCTCAACCTTAACAACACCGCCGACAAGAGTGGGGTGAGAAGGGAGCATGCTGGGGGCCCTGTTATGGGCCCTCTTTTCTTCCATCCGACATAGTCAGCAGCTGCTGCTGACTAAGCTGTGGAGCTATGCGTGCATGTCTGACCTCCTTCGCACAAAGCATAAAAACTGATGAGCCCGTAGCAGTACGGGGGGTGTATAGGCTGAAGGGGAGGGGCTTTACACTTTTAGTGTAATACTTTGTGTGGCCTCCGGAGGCATAAGCTATACACCCAATTGTCTGGGTCTCCCAATAAGGAGCGACAAAGAAAATACGGTACTTAGTTTCACACTGGTTGTCACAGAGCCGTATATTAAAGAACATAATTGGGTGATACCACATATTCCTAGCAGTAACTATAGACATTCAAAAATGAACAGGATTTTAATTTTTTACCAGACGTGTGCTGAGAGTACAGTGGTGCTGCTCGGAAACGCCGAAATCCGCAGTGAAATATAATTTCTTCTTTCGCATGCACTGGTTCAGTGTTGGCGGCATATCTCCTCACCAACATGTTCACAACAGACATCTACAGGGAAAGAAGGGAATTTTGTTACTTACCGTAAATTCCTTTTCTTCTAGCTCTTATTGGGAGACCCAGACGATTGGGGTATAGCTACTGCCCTCTGGAGGCCACACAAAGCACTACATTAAAAGTGCAAGGCCCCTCCCCCTCTGGCTATACCCCCCCGTGGTATCACGGGTACTCCAGTTTTAGTGCCAAAGCAAGAAGGAGGAAGCCAACAACTGGTTTAAACAAATTAACTCCGAGTAACATCGGAGAACTGAAAAACCGTTCAACATGAACAACATGTGTACCTGCAAACAGCAAAAACAATCCCGAAGGACAACAGGGCGGGTGCTGGGTCTCCCAATAAGAGCTAGAAGAAAAGGAATTTACGGTAAGTAACAAAATTCCCTTCTTCTTCAGCGCTCTATTGGGAGACCCAGACGATTGGGACGTCCAAAAGCTGTCCCTGGGTGGGTAAAGAGATACCTCATGTTAGAGCTGCAAAACAGCCCTCCCCTACGGGGGTGTCACTGCCGCCTGCAGGACTCTTCTACCTAAGCTGGCATCCGCCGAAGCATAGGTATGCACCTGATAATGCTTGGTGAAAGTGTGCAGACTCGACCAGGTAGCTGCCTGGCACACTTGTTGAGCCGAAGCCTGGTGTCGTAATGCCCAGGACGCACCCACGGCTCTGGTTGAGTGGGCTTTTAGCCCTGAAGGAACCGGAAGCCCAGCAGAACGGTAGGCCTCTAAAATTGGTTCTTTGATCCATCGAGCCAAGGTGGCTTTAGAAGCCTGCAACCCCTTGCGCGGACCGGCGACAAGGATAAAAAGTGCATCGGAACGGCGTATGGGCGCCGTGCGGGAAATGTAGATCCTGAGTGTTCTCACCAGATCTAGCAAACGCAAGTCCTTTTCATACCGGTGAACCGGATGAGGATAAAAGGAAGGCAAGGATATATCCTGATTGAGATGAAACGAGGATACGACCTTAGGGAGAAACTCCGGAATGGGGCGCAGCACTACCTTGTCCTGGTGGAACACCAAGAAGGGAGCCTTGGATGACAGAGCTGCTAGCTCAGACACTCGCCGGAGCGATGTGATCGCAACAAGAAACGCCACTTTCTGTGACAGGCGAGAAAAAGAAACTTCTTTGAGAGGCTCGAAGGGCGGTTTCTGGAGAGCCACTAGTACTCTGTTCAGATCCCATGGATCCAACGGCCGCTTGTACGGGGGCACAATATGACAGACCCCCTGCAGGAACGTGCGCACCTTAGGAAGACGTGCTAGACGCTTCTGAAAAAACACGGATAGTGCCGAGACTTGCCCTTTAAGGGAGCTGAGCGCCAAGCCCTTTTCCAACCCTGATTGCAGGAAGGATAGAAAGGTGGGCAATGCAAATGGCCAGGGAGACACTCCCTGAGCAGAGCACCAGGTTAAGAAAATCTTCCACGTTCTGTGGTAGATCTTAGCAGAAGTTGACTTCCTAGCTTGTCTCATTGTGGCTACCACTCCCTGGGATAAGCCTGTTGACGATAGGATCCAGGACTCAATGGCCACACAGTCAGGTTCAGGGCCGCAGAATTCTGATGGAAAAACGGCCCTTGAGACAGCAGGTCTGGACGGTCTGGAAGTGACCACGGTCGGCCGACCGTGAGATGCCACAGATCCGGATACCACGATCTCCTCGGCCAGTCTGGGGCGACGAGTATGATGCGGCTGCAATCGGATCTGATTTTGCGTAGTACTCTGGGCAAGAGTGCCAGAGGCGGGAAGACATATGGGAGGCGGAACTGCGACCAATCTTGCACCAAGGCGTCTGCCGCCAGCGCTCTGTGATCGCGCGACCTCGCCATGAATGCCGGGACCTTGTTGTTGTGCCGAGACGCCATTAGGTCGACGTCCGGCACCCCCCAGCGGCGACAGATTTCTTGAAACACGTCCGGGTGAAGGGACCATTCCCCTGCGTCCATACCCTGGCGACTGAGGAAGTCTGCTTCCCAGTTTTCTACGCCTGGGATGTGAACCGCGGAGATGGTGGATGCTGTGTCCTCCACCCAATTCAGAATGCGCCGGACTTCCTGAAAGGCTTGCCGGCTGCGCGTCCCTCCTTGGTGGTTGATGTATGCCACCGCTGTGGAGTTGTCCGACTGGATTCGGATCTGCTTTCCTTCCAGCCACTGTTGAAAGGCTAGTAGGGCAAGATACACTGCCCTGATTTCCAGAACATTGATCTGAAGGGTGGACTCTTGCGGAGTCCACGTCCCCTGAGCCTTGTGGTGTAGAAACACTGCTCCCCACCCCGACAGACTCGCATCTGTCGTGACCACTGCCCAGGATGGGGGCAGGAAGGATCTTCCCTGAGACAATGAGGTGGGAAGGAGCCACCATTGTAGAGAGTCCTTGGCCGTCTGGGAAAGAGAGACTTTCCTGTCTAGGGAAGTCGTCTTCCCGTCCCATTGGCGGAGAATGTCCCATTGAAGTGGACGCAGATGAAACTGCGCAAAGGGAACTGCTTCCATGGCTGCCACCATCTTCCCTAGGAAGTGCATGAGGCGCCGTAAGGGGTGCGGCTGGCTCTGAAGGAGAGATTGCACCCCTGTCTGTAGGGACCGCTGCTTGTTTAGCGGAAGCTTCACTCTCGCTGCTCGAGTATGGAACTCCATGCCAAGATACGTTAGTGACTGTGTCGGTGACAGATTTGACTTTGGAAAGTTGATGATCCATCCAAAAGTCTGGAGAGTCTCCAGCGTAGCCTGTAGACTGAGTTGGCATGCCTCTTGAGAGGGTGCCTTGACAAGTAGATCGTCTAGGTAAGGGATCACCGAGTGTCCCTGAGAGTGCAAGACTGCTACCACCGCCGCCATGACCTTGGTGAAGACCCGGGGGGCTGTCGCCAGACCGAATGGCAGAGCTGTGAACTGAAGATGGTCGTCTCCTATCACAAAACGTAGAAAACGTTGATGTTCTGTAGCAATTGGCACGTGAAGATAAGCATCTTTGATGTCTATTGAGGCAAGGAAGTCTCCTTGAGACATTGAGGCAATGACAGAACGGAGGGTTTCCATCCGGAACCGCCTGGCGTGCACATGTTTGTTGAGCAGTTTTAGGTCCAGAACAGGACGGAATGAGCCGTCCTTTTTTGGCACCACAAAGAGATTGGAGTAAAACCCTCTCCCTTGTTCCTGAGACGGTACAGGAACCACTACTCCTTCCGCTCTTAGGGAGTCCACCGCCTGCCGCAGGACATCTACACGGTCTGGGTGTGGGGAGGTTCTGAAGAACCGAGCTGGAGGACGAGAACTGAACTCGATTCTGTACCCGCGCGACAAAATGTCTGTCACCCACCGGTCTTTGACCTGTGACATCCAAGTGTCGTAAAAGCGGGAGAGCCTGCCCCCGACCGGTGATGCGGAGGGAGGGGACTGTAAGTCATGAGGTAGCCGCCTTGGAAGCGGTTCCTCCATTTGCTTTCTTGGGGCGTGAATGAGCCCGCCAGGAATCTGAGTTTCTTTGCGTCCTCTGAGTCCCTTTGGACGAGGAGAATTGTGTTTTGCCCGAACCTCGAAAGAACTGAAACTTCTGCTGCCACTTTCTCTGCTGAGGTTTGTTTGATCTGGGCTGGGGCAAAGAGGAGTCTTTACCCTTGGACTGTTTAATGATGTCAGCCAATGGCTCGCCAAACAGTCTTTCTCTAGACAAAGGCAAGCTGGTTAAACATTTTTTGGAACCAGCATCTGCTTTCCAGTCCTTTAACCACAATGCCCTGCGCAAAACTACCGAATTGGCAGACGCCATTGAGGTGCGGCTGGTAGATTCTAGGACCGCATTGATAGCGTAAGACGCAAACGCAGACATCTGCGAGGTTAGGGACGCCACTTGCGGCACCGCTGGATGTAAGATAGCATCCACTTTTGCTAAACCAGCTGAAATAGCTTGGAGTGCCCATACGGCTGCGAATGCTGGAGCAAACGACGCGCCGATAGCTTCATAGACAGATTTTAACCAGAGGTCCATCTGTCTGTCATTGGCATCCTTAAGTGAAGCGCCATCCTCTACTGCAACTATGGATCTAGCTGCAAGCTTGGAAATCGGGGGGTCCACCTTTGGACACTGGGTCCAGCGCTTGACCACATCAGGGGGGAAAGGATAACGCGTATCCTTAGAACGTTTAGAGAAACGCTTTTCTGGATGAGCGTCGTGTTTTTGGATTGATTCTCTGAAGTCAGAGTGATCCAACAGAGCACTTAATTTACGCTTGGGATAGAGGAAACGAAATTTTTCCTGCTCTGCCGCTGCCTCTTCTGCTGAAGGGGTTGGGGGAGAAATATCTAACAGCCTATTGATGGCTGAGATAAGATCGTTTACCATGGCGTCCCCATCCGGGGTATCCAGATTGAGAGGAGTTCCAGGATTAGACTCCTGATCACTCTCTTCAGACACAGCGCAGGGAGACTGATTGCGCTGAGACCCTGAGCAGTGTGATGACGTTGAGGGTCTTTCCCAGCGAGCCCGCTTGGGGTGGCTGGGGCAATCATCTGAGTCAGTATACTCATCCTGAGAAGCCGGGGACTCCCTTGCAGTCTGGATTAAATCCAGCTGCGGAGGATTAGAGGACATAGACCTCGCCGTGTCCATAGACTGAGCCCCTGGCATGGATTGCAAAGTTTCCAGGATTTTTGCCATAGTCACCGACATATTAACCGCAAAAACTGCAAAGTCTGACCCTGACACCGGGGCAGGACTTACAGGCGTCTCAGCCTGGGTCACTATCTCTCCTGACTCCGGCTGGCGAAGCAGCACCGGATCTGAGCATTGCACACAATGGGGGTCCTTGGAACCTGCTGGTAGATTAGCCCCACATGCAGCACACACAGTGGACACAGCCCTAGCCTTGGCAGCTTTGCGTCTTATGGATGACATGCTGCTGCTTCCTCAGAGTGATCTGGGGTATTCAGCCAGGAAGCGACCTCACAGTGCAGAAATCAATAAATATCTATGTCCAGTGACACAATACACTAACATACACTGAGGCACTAGAGGGGCCAGCTGAAAAGCCGCTTACCGCCCGCTAAAGAGCGGGTGTGTGGTCTTCCAAAGCCCCTCAGTCTAGGTCTCCCAGAGCCTTGCGTCCTTCCTCCAGCCTGCCATGCATGTAATGGCTGCCGGCGTCCTGAGAGAAGAAGGGGGGCGGGCCCTGGGCGTTCCTGACCAAGAGCGGGAAGCCTGCTTCCCTCTGTGCCTAGTGTGAGGGCTGGAGCATGTAAATCAGGCTCCAGCCCTCCTCGCTGCTGTGAAACAGCGTCTCTCCCCTACCCTGATTGACAGGGTGGGGGCGGGAACGATCGGAGCTGCCGGCGTCCTAGGCCCAAAAGCCGGGGACTATAGTTATAAACGCCGCCGCCGTAAAAGCGCGGTCGGCGTATCCCCGGCGCACCACAAGTCACAGCAGCGCCGCCCGGTCCAGTGAGGGTCGGCGCTGCGTTCCCAGAACACAAAGTCCCCCAGATAACTGTAGGAACACCAGCTCAGTGTACGGTCCCCGGCGCACTACAACACCCAGCCAGCCCGGAGTGTGTGTGTGCCTGCCGGGGACACAGAGTACCTGTATGATGCAGGGCCCGGTCCCTGATGGTACTCCTACTCCGTATCCATCAGGTTCTAATGGGTCTGTGGATGGAGCCCGGCGACAGAGCTTTGAGGCCGGCAGGATCCCACTTCCACAGAACCCCCAAGGGGATGTGGAAGGAAAACAGCATGTCAGGCTCCAGCCCTGTACCAGCAATAGGTACCTCAACCTTACAACACCATCCAGGGGTGAGAAGGGAGCATGCTGGGAACACTATATGTGTCCTCTTTTCTTCCATCCGAACTAGTCAGCAGCTACTGCTGACTAAAATCTGTGGAGCTATGCATGGAATGTCTGACCTCCTTCGCACACAAAGCTAAAACTGGAGTACCCGTGATACCACGGGGGGGTATAGCCAGAGGGGGAGGGGCCTTGCACTTTTAATGTAGTGCTTTGTGTGGCCTCCAGAGGGCAGTAGCTATACCCCAATCGTCTGGGTCTCCCAATAGAGCGCTGAAGAAAGATATACACCTAAATGATCTGCTTTTAAATGTCATTTCTTTTTTTTATTGGGATGGTAGAACTAGTGCTTACCTTGTGTTCATGAGGAAGCAGTGAATAGAGGACAAGTGGCGCCCCCTGTTTGAAATGTTCCAAGACAGAAACAGGTACTCCAGTGAGGTGTACTGTGACGTACCAGCCAACCTACAGGGCCAGAAGAAATAAAATGTACAGTATATGTGCCCACTAGAGGTGTATGCAGAAAGGATCATATAGTCTTAATTTTCAGAGAGAGGGCAATCGGGGTAGAAATACTTTGGAAGGGGGGCACTATTGGAATAAACACTTTGTAAGAGGGCAGTAGGAGAATTATAATCTTCAAAAAGGAGAACACAGGAGACTTAAGAAGTTTTAGGATTTCTTCACAAAGAATGTCTCATGCAACTCATCGGTCAAAGTCAAGTTTGGCTCTGAAGGTAAGCAGATTAGAGACCCCTAATGTAAAAAACATTACAGAAAAATAAAGAAAGCTATTTCTAACACAAGGTCAGATTACCAATTCACTAGCAGAATGCAGCAGGCCCCATGATAAAGGTGGGGGCAGCACAGGTGCAAAATAGTGATGAAACAACCCACCAATTCATGGAGGAGGTGTCTGCTCGTCCTAAACATGCACAACGATGAGGCGTGCATAAGGCACCAGTCACACAGGTATATGTGAAGCAGTGTGTGTCATACAGCCTATTGATGATACCCATACTATTAGATCAGGTCGGCTGCCCAGCACTATATAAGTGCACCCCACAGGACAGACACCCCAATTCATCCAACTAACACTAAAGACCTGATTGCACCCTGCATAAAAATGGAAAAACATGCAATAAAAAGATGAAAATGATGTTTAAAATACATGCGGTATTTGTCCATATTTTGGCCAAAATGTGCAAGCTCATAACCCACATCAATGGTCCGCATTAGTGATAAGCAAATACTAAATATTTGGGTTTGGATTATTTGTACCGAATATCTAGTACTATTATTTGTAACAAATAACTAACCTAATGCAAGTCAATGGGGAACAAGAGCATTTTTCTTGATTTCGCAGACAAATATAGGGTTTCCCAATGACTTGCATCAGGTTTGTTATTTGTGATGAATACTGGAATGGTACTAGGTATTCAATACAAATAACCTCAATATTTAGTATTCACTCATCACTAGTCCCCATACTTAAAAGTCCCTACATTAATTTCAAAAATGGCTCAAAAGAAAAAAAGTAAATGAATTAAAAAAAAAAAAAAAAAAAAAAAAAAGCCATTACCAACACAAGGTCAGTTTACCAATGCATTAGCAGGATGCAGTGATCCCCCGTGGGAAAGGTGGGGGCAGCAGAGGTGCAATACTGACACCTCTTGTAACCCATCAATTACCATGGCGCTGTCATTCTCTTCCTCCTGTAACTCTCTAAAGATGCGTTTTCTGGTCCTGAAAAAGTCATGAAACTGGAAGATACGCGCATAATCTCTGGGTAGATTTTCCTTAGGATCCCATGGTGATGTGCGGAAACTTTTCAAACCCCGATACTTCTGAAACCTGAAAATCAGAAATAACCAGAGTTAAAAAAATAAATAAATAAAAAATAAATTGGTATTCTGACGGACTGCTCAATGTAGGGACTTATGTCCCACTCTTACCGGACTCTGGCTTGCTGATCTCGTGGGGTGTCCACCTCATCTGGGAACATCTCATCCTGTCGCTGCAGTTTATATTTCTCCAACATTTGTTCTTCCTCAGTTTCATCCAGGTTTTCATCATATTTGTCATCCCGAGTGCTGTCTGGAATCGTGACCGTCTCACTCTCCTCTCCAGCACTGTCTTCTTCCTGACAATATAACAGTGCAACGCCATTGAAGAAGGGAATTTTGTTTACTTACTGTAAATTCCTTTTCTTCTAGCTCCAATTGGGAGACCCAGACAATTGGGTGTATAGCTTCTGCCTCCGGAGGCCACACAAAGTATTACACTTTAAAAAGTGTAACCCCTCCCCTCTGCCTATACACCCTCCCGTGCATCACGGGCTCCTCAGTTTTGGTGCAAGAGCAGGAAGGAGGAAACTTATAAATTGGTCTAAGGTAAATTCAATCCGAAGGATGTTCGGAGAACTGAAACCATGAACCAAAGAAACAATTGAACATGAACAACATGTGTACACAACAGAACAACAAGCCCGAAGGGAACAGGGGCGGGTGCTGGGTCTCCCAATTGGAGCTAGAAGAAAAGGAATTTACGGTAAGTAAACAAAATTCCCTTCTTCTTTGTCGCTCCATTGGGAGACCCAGACAATTGGGACGTCCAAAAGCAGTCCCTGGGTGGGTAAAAGAATACCTCGATAAATAGAGCCGACACGGCTCCCTCTTACAGGTGGGCAACCGCCGCCTGAAGGACTCGCCTACCTAGACTGGCGTCTGCCGAAGCATAGGTATGCACTTGATAGTGTTTCGTGAAAGTGTGCAGACTAGACCACGTAGCTGCCTGACACACCTGCTGAGCCGTCGCCCGGTGCCGCAATGCCCAGGACGCACCCACGGCTCTGGTAGAATGGGCTTTCAGCCCCGAAGGAAGCGGAAGCCCCGCAGAACGGTAAGCTTCAAGAATCGGTTCCTTGATCCACCGAGCCAAGGTTGACTTGGAAGCCTGCGAACCCTTACGCTGACCGGCGACAAGTACAAAGAGTGCATCTGAACGGCGCAAGGGCGCTGTGCGAGACACGTAGTACCGGAGTGCTCTCACTAGATCTAATGAGTGCAAATCATTTTCACATCGGTGAATTGGATTAGGGCAAAAAGAAGGTAAGGTGATATCCTGATTGAGATGAAAAGGAGATACCACCTTAGGGAGAAATTCCGGGACAGGACGCAGAACCACCTTATCCTGGTGAAAAACCAGGAAGGGGGCTTTGCATGACAGTGCTACAAGCTCCGACACTCTTCGGAGTGATGTGACTGCCACTAGAAATGCCACCTTCTGCGAAAGACGTGATAAGGAGACATCTCGCAGCGGCTCGAAAGGTGGTTTCTGAAGAGCCGTTAGCACCCTGTTAAGGTCCCAGGGCTCTAGTGGGCGCTTGTAAGGTGGGACTATGTGGCATACTCCTTGCAGGAACGTGCGGACCTGCGGGAGCCTGGCCAGGCGCCTTTGAAAAAATACTGAGAGCGCCGATACTTGTCCCTTGAGAGAGCTTAGTGACAAACCTTTGTCCATTCCAGATTGAAGGAAGGAAAGAAAAATGGGTAAGGCAAAAGGCCAGGGAGTAAACCCATTCACAGAGCACCAGGACAAGAATATCCGCCAAGTCCTGTAATAGATCTTGGCGGACGTCGGTTTCCTGGCTTGTCTCATAGTGGCAATGACATCCTGAGATAACCCTGACGATGCTAGGAGCCAGGACTCAATGGCCACACAGTCAGGTTGAGGGCCGCAGAATTCAGATGGAAAAACGGCCCTTGTGACAGCAAGTCTGTGCGGTCTGGAAGGGCCCACGGTTGACCCACCGTGAGATGCCACAGATCCGGGTACCACGATCGCCTCGGCAAGTCTGGAGCGACGAGAATGGCGCGGCGGCAGTCGGACCTGATCTTGCGTAATACTCTGGGTAGCATCGCCAGAGGAGGAAACACATAAGGTAGTTGAAACTGCGACCAATCCTGTACTAATGCATCTGCCGCCAGAGCTCTGTGATCCTGAGATCGTGCCATGAATGCTGGGACCTTGTTGTTGTGCCGTGACGCCATGAGATCGACGTCCGGCGTTCCCCAGCGGCGACAGATCTCTCGAAACACCTCTGGGTGCAGAGACCATTCCCCCGCGTCCATGCCCTGACGACTGAGAAAATCTGCTTCCCAGTTTTCTACTCCCGGTATGTGAACTGCGGAGATGGTGGATGCTGTGGCTTCCACCCACTGCAGAATTCGCCGTACTTCCTGGAAGGCTTGACGACTGCGAGTGCCGCCCTGGTGATTGATGTAGGCGACTGCAGTGGCGTTGTCCGACTGGATACGGATCTGCCTGCCCTCCAGCCACTGATGGAACGCCAATAGGGCTAGATACACTGCCCTTATCTCCAGAACATTGATCTGAAGGGAAGACTCCCTCGGAGTCCAGGTCCCCTGAGCCCTGTGGTGGAGAAACACTGCTCCTCACCCTGACAGGCTCGCGTCCGTGGTGACCACAGCCCAGGTTGGGGGCAGGAAGGATTTTCCCTGCGATAGAGAAGTGGGAAGAAGCCACCACTGAAGAGACGTCTTGGTTGCCAGGGAAAGAGAGACATTCTTGTCGAGGGAAGTCGATCTCTTGTCCCACTTGTGGAGAATGTCCCATTGGAGTGGGCGTAGATGAAATTGCGCGAAGGGCACTGCCTCCATCGCTGCCACCATCTTCCCTAGGAAGTGCATGAGGCGCCTCAATGGGTGTGACTGACTCTGAAGAAGAGATTGCACCCCTGCTTGCAGAGAAAGCTGTTTGTCCAGTGATAGCTTGACTACCGCTGACTGGGTATGAAACTCCATCCCGAGGTAGGTCAACGACTGGGTCGGTGTCAACTTGGATTTTGGAAAGTTGATGATCCACCCGAACTGCTGGAGAGTCTCCAGAGCGACGGTAAGGCTGTGTTGACACGCCTCCCGAGACGGTGCCCTGACTAGGAGATCGTCTAAGTAGGGAATCCCGAGTGGTTTTGGGAGTGTAGGACCGCCACAACGGATGCCATGACTTTGGTGAAAACCCGTGGGGCTGTCGCCAAGCCGAAAGGCAATGCCATGAACTGAAGGTGTTCGTCCCCTATGGCGAAACGCAAGAAGCGTTGATGTTCGGGTGCGATCGGCACATGGAGATAAGCATCTTTGATGTCGATCGATGCGAGAAAGTCTCCCTGTGACATCGAAGCGATGACCGAGCGGAGAGATTCCATCCTGAACCGTCTGGTTCTCACATGTCTGTTGAGCAGTTTGAGGTCCAGAACGGGACGGAATGAACTGTCCTTCTTTGGCACCACGAACAAGTTGGAGTAAAAGCCGCGCCCCTGTTCCTGAGGGGGGACGGGAATCACAACTCCTTCTGTCTTCAGAGCGGCCACTGCCTGAAGAAGTGCGTCGGCCCGAGCAGGGGGGGGGGGGGGAGGTTGTGAAGAAACGAGTTGGAGGACGAGAGGTGAACTCTATCCTGTAACCGTGAGACAGAATGTCTCTCACCCATCGGTCTTGAACATGTGGCCACCAGGTGTCGCAAAAGCGGGAGAGCCTGCCACCGACCGAGGATGCGGTTCGGGGATGCCAAGAGTCATGAGGAGGCCGCCTTGGAGGCAGTGCCTCCGGCGGTCTTTTGGGGGCGTGACTTAGACCGCCACGCGTAGGAGTTCCTCTGACCTTTCTCCGGCCTATTGGACGAAGAGGATTGGGACTTGGCGGAGGGGCGAAAGGACCGAAACCTCGATTGTATCTTACGTTGCTGAGGTCGCTTCGGCCTGGACTGGGGTAAGGAGGAGTCCTTTCCCTTGGATTCTTTAATAATCTCATCCAATCGTTCTCCAAACAATCGGTCGCCAGAAAACGGCAAACCGGTTAGGAATCTCTTGGAAGCAGAGTCTGCCTTCCATTCGCGCAGCCACATGGCTCTGCGGACTGCCACCGAATTAGCGGATGCCACCGCTGTACGGCTAGCAGAGTCTAGGACTGCATTCATGGCGTATGAAGAAAACGCCGACGCCTGAGAAGTCAAAGACGCAACCTGCGGAGCAGAAGTACGTGTAACCGCATTAATCTCGGTTAGACAAGCCGAGATAGCTTGGAGTGCCCACACGGCTGCAAAAGCCGGGGCAAAGGACGCGCCCGTGGCTTCATAGATGGATTTCACCAGGAGCTCTATCTGCCTCTCAGTGGCATCTTTTAGCGATGAGCCATCTGCAACCGATACCACAGATCTAGCCGCCAATCTAGAGACTGGAGGATCCACCTTGGGACACTGAGCCCAACCCTTAACTACGTCAGAGGGGAAGGGGTAACGTGTGTCAGCAAGGCGCTTAGTAAAGCGCTTGTCTGGAACCACTCTGGGTTTCTGGACAGCATCCTTGAAGTTAGAGTGGTCGAGAAACGCACTCCGTGTACGTTTGGGGAACCGAAACTGGTGTTTCTCCTGCTGAGAAGCCGACTCCTCTATAGGTGGAGGCGGGGGAGATAGATCTAACACCTGGTTGATGGACGAGATAAGATCATTTACTAAGGCGTCCCCTTCAGGTGTATCAAGGTTGAGGGCAACGTCATGGTCAGAGCCCTGAGCTGCCACCTCCGCCTCGTCCTCCAGCGAGTCCTCCAGCCGGGAACCTGAGCAGCGTGATGAAGCTGAGGATTCCAAGCGGGCCCGCTTAGCTGGTCTGGGGCTGTGGTCCGTGGAGGAGTCCTCCACGTGAAACATAGAGCCCACCCCGGGAGCGCGCTGCGGCGTGGACCGAGAGGGACCTGGAGGCGCCGATCCAACAGTGTCCTGGGTCTGTGTAAGGACCGGTCTGGACTGCAAGGCTTCTAGCAGCTTGGCAGACCATTTGTCCATAGACTTAGCCATGGATTGTGAAAGAGACTCAGAGAGCTTCTCAGCAAAAACTGCAAACTCTGTCCCTGCCGCCTGGACAGTGGTAGCATGGGGGTCTACCTGAGCCGAGGGGCCCACAAGTGGTCGCGGCTCCGGCTGAGTCAGTGTAACAGGGGTCGAGCATTGCTCACAGTGAGGGTAGGTGGAACCCGCAGGCAACATAGCCCCACAAGAGGTACAGGTTGCAAAAAAACCCTTATATATTATATATATAATACGTATCTATTCAGGCAACCCAGGGGGACCAGCACCGGATGACCGGTGTGGCTTACCGACCGCTAAAAAGCGGCGTGTGTGTCCTCCAGATTCCCTGCTCCAGGTCTCCCAGCGGTGAAGAGTAGTGTTGAGCGAGTATGCTTGTCACTACTCGGTACTCGCACGAGTATCACTGTATTCGGGATACTCGGCGGGTACCGAGTAATCTCGCGATACTCGTGCTGTACTCGTGGTCTTCATGTTGGCGCTCTTTTGAGAGCCAGCCCTCATGCAGGGATTGGCTGGCAGACCGCAATGCCACAGCCCTGTTAGTTGTGGAATTGCAGTGATTGGCCGGCCCTCACAGCATGACCGTGCCTTTAGCCCGACACTTCCCCGCTCGGCTATGGCCCCTCCCGCACTCCGCGTGTATATATATATGCACGCTTACACACAAACGCACGTTTTTTTTTTTAATTTACAGTTTTATGGTTTCTACATGCTGCCGGGGTCATTTCAGAATAATACTCGGGTCTCCCATAGGATAACATTGGGCTCGGTGCTCGGGCCGAGTACACGAGTATCTTGGGATGCTCGGCCTGAGCCTCAAGCACCCGAGCATTTTAGTACTCGCTCATCACTAGTGAAGAGCTCTTTCCTGATGATTCTCCAGCGCAGAATGTCTGAAAAAAATGGCTGCTGGAGCTCTCAGAGGGGGAGTGGAGCGGTGGGCGGCACCAGGAAAAAGTGCGGGAATCTGGGGTCCCTATTGTGATCAAAGAGGGGGGAGGAAGCATACAGGATGCTCCGGCCCTCACTGCCGACGTCAGGGCTGTCCCGCCCCTACCCTGACAGACAGGTCCAGGGGCGGGAGTCTTGCCAATAGGCCGCAACTGAAGCCGGGGACTAAATTTATGACCGCGGCCGACAAACAGGCGCGGTCGGCGCGGAAGTCCCCCGGCTTTCACGGCCTAGCAGCCCTTGCAGCGTCCGGGTGCCAGGCGCTCCATGAACCGTCCCCATGGGGACACAGAGTACCTGACAGATGCAGGGCCCGGTCCCTGATGAAGAAAATACTCCGGTCCGGCAGATTCCACACAGGGGCTGCGGAGGGAGCACGGTCCCAGTACCTGGATGACCGCTCAGGATCCCACTTCTCCCAGAGCCCCCAAGGGATGGTGAAGGAAATACGGCATGAGGCTCCGGCCGTCGTACCCGCAATGGGTACCTCAACCTTAACAGCACCGCCGACGTAGTGGGGTGAGAAGGGAGCATGCCGGGGGCCCCATGGGAGCCCTCTTTTCTTCCAACCGATAACATCAGCAGCTGCTGCTGACTAAAATGGGAATGCATGAGTGGATGTGTGCCTCCTTCCACACAAAGCATAAAACTGAGGAGCCCGTGAGGCACGGGAGGGTGTATAGGCAGAGGGGAGGGGTTACACTTTTGAGTGTAATACTTTGTGTGGCCTCCGGAGGCAGAAGCTATACACCCAATTGTCTGGGTCTCCCAATGGAGCGACAAAGAAATAAAACATACAGTTTCATCATTCCATATCCATAATGGGAAACCCCACATCAAGTGTAAAAAGAACATACACGAGCAGCCTAATGATCATTACATGTGCATTATCTGAGCCACAAGTGGAGACATCTTCACTCCTCTCATAAGAGAATTCAAGATCAACTTAGGCTGGTTTCAGATCAGCGGTATTTTGGCGCACTGCCGAATCCGGCACAAATGCGGTACAGTGCAATACAGTTCAATGGAATCGCGGCAAGGCAACATGCTATCACATGCGGCCGCATGTGACCTTATCTATCCGAGATTCAACTGTATTGAACTGTACTGCATTTGTGCCGGATCCGGCAGTGCGCCAAAATACCGCTGATCTGAAACCAGCCTTATGGGCTTGGCCCACCATAACTTATCTACAGGACAGGTGATATATTGCTAATGGCTGGGCGTTTGCTGGATCCCACCAAACCATAGAACAGGGATCTGTATTCTTCTCTGACCATGTAATTAGGACAAGAGACAAAAAGGGACATTGTTTTTAGTGTTACAGGTTATAAATTATTACCTCAGAAACTGCTTCATCCATTGCATCTTCCTGATCATCATCATCCATATCGTCATCATCATCATCATCATCATCACTATCTCCTTCTCCATCACTTCCCTCATCATCCAAGATCCATGCAGCCTGGTAAGTGGATGTACCCTTGGGAACCTTTTTTTGTACTTTAATTTTTAAGGAATCTAAATCGCAGAGGTTGGAAACAAAAAAATTCAAAATAACTTTCTTAATATTTGAAACCAAGGGTCCAAACCATCTTCCTGGCTGCCTGTGAGCCAGAATCTATAATCTATGCCAACCATGTGCTGGGATTTAGTAAATCTGATGAGTGGCACCACAAGCATTTTCCAAACTCCGCTCACTTTTTTGTCTGCAAATATTTAAGAACTACAGAGCACATAATGCAAGTAGCTAGAGGGGTTCCTTAAATAGTGACCACACTCTTAGACAACAGAGTTGGATTTTGCTTTAATAGACCATCTGCAAATCAGTTTAGTTAAAATAAATAAATAATTGTGTTGGCTTACCACCAAAAGAATAACTGTCTACCTGTGTAACCTGCTGTCCCCTGCCAAGAAAGCACCAGAGGCGTCCAAGAAGTGAAGCAAGGCCTGGTTACCACAGATGACTGGACTGGACACCGGACCAGGGCAGCACAAATCAAATTGCCCACCCCTATCAAGCATGTATAGTTTTGGCAGACGTGGACAGCATGAGACTCAGGACAGACCGTGCTGAAGACGACACGTTAAAGAAAATTTACCCTCTGCTTCCTTCAGTTCTTCTTCGGTCGGCCACGTCTGCTCGCCTTCCATGGGATCAGGAACTACCTCAGACTGCAGGGACTCTTGTACAGAGGGATCAGCCTTCATCAGGACCCTCACATCCTCGTCCATCTCTGCACAGTTACCAGCTTCATCCTGTTAAATAAAAAAATTCATTTTTTGTGTGGACTGATTACGTGGTTTAATATAAAATTGATAGTCAATACAGTTTCCCCGTTACATTCAAAGGCAGCAACACAAGCAAGACGGGTGCTATGTCTTCTACTGGTTAGATTAAGCGGTTTGTTTTGTCTTTTTTTTTTTTTTTCTATTTTTTAGAAAAGCAATTTTTAAAAAAAAAAATTGAAAAACAAAGTTTGCAAGAGTAATAAAGGTCAATAGTTACAATTCAATCACCAGGACATACCGACATTTCCGCATCCTGTCCTTTTTTGGATTTGTGGATTCGTGGGTTGAGTGGATAAGGGTCAGGAGAGGCGTCAATCTGAGACATCTGAAAGTCGCCATGACCAACAATATGAATCAATCTGTTAACGTTGAGTTCCTGCCCCCTGACATAGGCAGACACTTTCAATGTGCCCACCAGGCCGCTCTCATCGGATGGCTGAAAATCGGCTCTGTGTGCCAGCATGTAACATCGCCTGCCCCTGAAAGCCAGGTGCCTTTGTTTCTGGGAGGACATTTGCCTCAAAAGCAAAGCAGCTTCTTGTGCCGAATCCAGGTGAAACAGTTTGGCATCAGGGAATCTCTTTTCGATCATTTTACTCAGATTTTTCTTGGTGTCATTTCGTTTCTTTATTGGGATCTCATTCATTCCCTGAACAGCAAGCACTAGAACGGGAAGAGACGAAGCCATGAAGAGGACTGTATTGTGTAAGGGAACCACCAATAAGGCAGGGGAGCTGTGTCTGCTCAGCAATAGCCACAGCTTCTATAGAAATTAATGGAGAGCGCCATGTACGAGAAGCCACATCCCCATTCCGGACAGCATATTACAGGAACCCTTCCCAGCAATAGGACCCAGATACCGTCAAGGTCAGTAGCATGCCTGAGAGGTCACCCCCTTTAAACTAGGCCTATAGTATTAAAACAAAAAAAAAACAAAATTCTTTTTAGGACAAGTAGCAGCTTTATAATTAGCAGTACTACAACCAGAGAGGACCTGTCACCATGTGAACAATCGTCAGTTTCTGCTCTTATTTTATTATTTATTCCTTTGACTGTGCAGTTATGTTGCTCTTACATCCACCATACAACTTTACAGATATCAGCCTTTGCATATAGTACCAATTTTTATGGGTTTTACTAATAGGGCGTTGCTGACAGATTCTTTGGGGTCTGCCCTGCAGCATTATCCTGTAAGCCATGCCCATTTGTAAATATCATAAAAATTAGCACTGAATAAAAAGGCCCATATTGCTGAAACCGTATGGAGGATTTATTAATGGGCACTTGTCAGGTACCAAGTGCACCCAGCACCACGAGCAGTTCTGGGTACATATCTATAATCCCTGCCTAACCGTCCCAGCATTTATTAGCACACAAAGCTCTTTAGAAACAGTATTTCTAAAGATCGTTCATGAATTGCGAACGATGGCAGTGACTAGTTGCAGGGGCGTTAGTTCCCCAAATAGTTGGCCCACTTAGCATGTTAAACGCCCCTGTGGGCTTGATAACATGCTTTACAACAGCCAGTGTCATGGCAACATGATACAAAACCACGCATGTGCACAGCTTTGTACCTGTTCGCATTGAGCTTCGACGCGGGTGTATATGTACTCGGCTTCAAGGAGGCTCACTGCCAATGATCGGAAGTTGTCTGCACTTTCGGTCAGGTGTACTACAGTCATGGCCAAAAGTTTTGAGAATGACACCAAAATTATATTTTCACATGATCTGTTGCCCTCTGGTTTTTAATTGTGTTTGTCTGATGTTTACATCACATACAGAAATATAATTGCAGTCATATTATGAGTACCAAGAGGTTATATTGACAGTTAGAATGAGTTAATGCAGCAAGTCAATATTTGCAGTGTTGACCCTTCTTCTTCAGGACCTCTGCAATTCTCCCTGGCATGCTCTTAATCAACTTCTGGACCAAATCCTGACTGATAGCTGTCCATTCTTGCATAAGCAATGCTTGCATTTTGCCAGAATTTGTTGGTTTTTGTTTGTCCACCAGTCTCTTGATTGCCCACAAGTTCTCATTGGGATTAAGATCTGGGGAGTTTCCAGGCCATGGACCCAAAATCTCTATGTTTTGTTCCATGAGCCATTTAGTGATCACCTTTGCTTTATGGCAAGGTGCTCCATCATGCTGGAAAAGGCATTGTTGGGCGCCAAACTGCTCTTGGACAGTTGGGAGAAGTTGCTCTTGGAGGACATTCTGGTACCATTCTTTATTCATGGCTGTGTTTTTAGGCAAGACTGTGAGTGAGCCGATTCCCTTGGCTGAGAAGCAACCCCACACATGAATCGTTTCAGGATGCTTAACAGTTGGCATGAGACAAGACTGGTGGTAGCGCTCACCTCTTCTTCTCCTAATAAGCTGTTTTCCAGATGTCCGAAAATCGAAAAGGGGATTCATCTGAGAAAAAGAGAATTTTGTTTACTTACCGTAAATTCTTTTTCTTATAGTTCCGTATTGGGAGACCCAGACATTGGGTGTATAGCTTCTGCCTCCGGAGGACACACAAAGTACTACACTCAAAAGTGTAGCTCCTCCCTCTGAGCTTATACACCCCCTGGAGAACCAGATCTAGCCAGTTTAGTGCACAAGCTGAAGGAGAATAGCCACCCACAAGTAAAAACAGAGCAAGAACCGGAACAACCGGAGTCTCTGTCTACGACAACAGCCAGTGATAACACGCGGAACAAGAACTGCCAACAGGCAACAGGGAGGGAGCTGGGTCTCCCAATACGTAACTATAAGAAAAACAATTTACGGTAAGTAAACAAAATTCTCTTTTTCTTTATCGTTCCTATGGGAGACCCAGACATTGGGACGTCTCAAAGCAGTCCATGGGTGGGAATAAACAGAAAAACTGAGAAGTAGGCGGAGCCTAACTTCACAAGTGGGCGACAGCCGCCTGAAGGATGCGTCTGCCCAAGCTCGCATCTGCCGAAGCATGAGCATGTACTTGGTAGTGCTTTGAAAAGGTATGCAGGCTAGTCCAAGTGGCAGCCTGACAGATTTGCTGAGCCGTAGCCTGGTGCCTGAAAGCCCAAGAGGCAGCGACAGCTCTGGTAGAGTGTGCCTTGATCCCCGGCGGGGGAGGCACCTGAGAACACAGGTAGGCCTCCGAAATGGTGGACCTGATCCAACGGGCTAAGGTCGGCTTAGAAGCAGAGAGGCCCTTACGCCGACCTGTGGTTAGCACAAAAAGAGAGGTGCACCGCCTAAGAGCAGCGGTGCGAGACACATAGATCCGGAGCGCCCGCACCAGATCCAGAGTATGCAACGCTTTTTCAAAGCAATGAACAGGAGCCGGACAAAAGGAAGGTAGGGTAATGTCCTGGTTAAGGTGGAAAGGAGAGACCACCTTAGGAAGAAAGTCCGGAGTCGGACGGAGAACCACCTTGTCTTGATGAAAAACCAAAAAAGGTGACTCCGAAGAGAGCGCAGCCAAAATCGGAGACTCTCCTGAGGGAAGTTATGGCCACTAGAAAGACCACTTTCTGTGAAAGACGAAACAAAGAAACCTCCCTAAGAGGCTCAAAGGGGGGTTTCTGCAAAACCGTGAGAACCAAATTGAGGTCCCAGGGATCCAAGGGCCGCCGGTAAGGCGGAATGATGTGAGACGCGCCTTGCAAGAAGGTGCGGATCTGAGCCAGCCGGGCGATACGCCGCTGGAACAGCACTGACAGAGCCGAGACTTGTCCCTTGAGAGAGTTGAGGGACAGTCCCAGCTGCAGACCGGACTGTAGAAAGGACAGAAGGGTCGGCAAGGAAAAAGGCCAAGGAGGATGGCCGGAAGAGCGACACCAGGACAGGAAAATCTTCCAAGTCCTGTGATAGATCTTGGCAGAGGAAGACTTACGGGCCCGAGTCATAGTGGAGATGACTTCAGGGGGGATACCAGAAGCCGTCAAGATTCAGGACTCAAGAGCCACGCCGTCAATTTGAGAGCCGCAGAATTCTGGCAGAAAAACGGACCTTGTGAGAGAAGGTCTGGACGGTCCGGAAGATGCCACGGCACCTCTACGGACAGATGGAGCAGGTCTGGGTACCAAGCTCGCCTGGGCCAGTCCGGAGCAATGAGAATGACTCGACGGCCCTCCAGTCTGATCTTGCGCAGAACTCTAGGCAAAAGCGCTAGAGGGGGAAACACGTAGGACAGACGAAACTGGGACCAGTCTTGAACCAGAGCGTCCGCGGCGAATGCCTGAGGATCGTGGGAGCGAGCCACGTAAACCGGAACCTTGTTGTTGTGACGGGATGCCATTAGCTCCACGTCTGGAGTGCCCCACTTGCGGCAGATTGACTGAAACACTGCCGGATGCAGGGACCAATCGCCGCCGTCCACGGTTTGACGGCTGAGATGATCTGCTTCCCAGTTTTCCACGCCTGGGATGTGGACTGCGGATATGGTGGACTCGGAGTCCTCCGTCCATTGAAGGATGCGCTGTACCTCCAACATTGCCAGGCAGCTGCGTGTCCCGCCTTGGTGATTGATGTAGGCAACTGCTGTCGCGTTGTCTGACTGGACTCGGATGTGCTTGCCCGCCAACAGGTGGTGAAAGGCTAGGAGAGCTAGAAGCACAGCTCTGGTTTCCAGCACATTGATTGAAAGGGCTGACTCGGACGGAGTCCAAGTGCCCTGTGCTCTGTGGTGGAGATATACCGCTCCCCAGCCGGACAGACTGGCATCCGTGGTGAGAATTACCCAGGACGGGGTCAGGAAGGAGCGCCCCTGAGACAGAGAGAGGGGCCGAAGCCACCACTGAAGAGAGCTCCTGGTCTGTGGCGACAGAGCCACTAACCTGTGCAAGGAGGAAGTCCGCTTGTCCCAACAGCGGAGAATGTCCAGCTGCAGTAAACGCAGATGGAACTGGGCAAAGGGAACAGCCTCCATTGACGCCACCATCTGACCCAGCACCTGCATCAGGTGCCTGATGGAATAACGGCGGGGCCTCAGCAGAGCGCGGACCGCCAGTTGGAGGGACTGCTGTTTGACTGAGGGCAACTTCACAAGAGCCGGCAGAGTCTCGAACTGCATCCCTAAGTACGTGAGACACTGGGTCGGAGTCAGAGTGGATTTGGGAAGATTGACAATCCACCCGAATTGGGCTAGAGTGGCAAGAGTGAGCGAGACACTCCGCTGACAGTCTGCGCTGGATGAAGCCTTGACTAGAAGGTCGTCCAGGTAAGGAATCACTGCCAACCCCTGTAGGTGCAGAACCGCAACCACTGCTGCCATGACCTTGGTGAATACTCGAGGGGCCGTGGCTAACCCGAAGGGGAGAGCCACGAATTGGAAATGTTCCTCTCAGATTGCAAAACGTAGCCAACGCTGGTGTGAAACTGCAATTGGCACATGCAGATAGGCATCTCTGATGTCGATGGATGCCAGGAAATCCCCTTGGGTCATTGATGCAAAGACTGACCGCAGAGACTCCATGCGAAAATGCCGCACCTGAACATGCTTGTTGAGAAGCTTGAGATCCAGGATGGGCCGGAAGGAACCGTCCTTTTTGGGGACTAGGAAGAGATTTGAGTAGAAACCTCTGAACCGTTCCCGGGCGGGAACCGGTACAATTACTCCGTTGGCCTGCAGGGATGCCACGACCTGAGAGAAGGCGGCGGCCTTGGAGCAGGGGGGGAGTTGACAGAAAAAATCTGTTTGGCGGGCTGGAAGAGAATTCTATCCTGTAGCCGTGGGAGATGATATCCCGCACCCACTGATCGGAGACGTGTTGAAACCACACGTCGCCAAAGTGGGAGAGCCTGCCACCGACTAAGGACGTTGCTGGCGTGGACAGATAGTCAAGAGGAGGCTGCCTTAGTGGCAGCAGCACCTGCGGTCTTCTGTGGACGCGCTTTTGTGCGCCAGCTGGATTTTTGGTCCTTGGCAGTGTTAGTGGACGAGGCCGAGGGCTTAGAGGACGACCAGTTGGAGGAACGAAAGGAACGAAACCTCGACTGATTCCTACCCTGGACAGGTTTCCTGGTTTTGGTTTGTGGCATGGAAGTACTGTTCCTGCCAGTAGCTTCCTTAATAATTTCATCCAGCTGTTCTCCGAACAGCCAGGACCCAGCAAAAGGGAACCCCGCAAGGTACTTCTTTGAAGAAGCATCTGCCTTCCACTCTCGAAGCCACAAGGTCCTGCGGATAGCGAGGGAATTAGCCGAAGCCACCGCAGTGCGGTGAGAAGCCTCCAGCATGGCAGACATGGCATAGGATGAAAAAGCCGAAGCTTGGGAAGTTAAGGCAACCATCTCAGGCATAGATTCCTTAGTGAGGGAATGCATCTCCTCCAGAGAAGCAGAGATGGCTTTGAGAGCCCACACTGCTGCAAAAGTCGGGGAGAACGAGGCCCCTGCCGCCTCAAATACAGATTTGGCCAGAAGGTCAACCTGGCGGTCTGTGGAATCCTTAAGCGAGGTGCCATCAGCCACTGATACAACGGTCCGGGCTGAGAGTCTAGACACCGGGGGGTCTACCTTTGGTGAATGAGCCCACTCCTTGACCACCTCAGGTGGAAAGGGAAAACGGTCATCTGAACCACGCTTTGGGAAGCGTTTGTCAGGGCAGGCCCTGGGCTTGGTCACAGCAGCCTGAAAACTGGAGTGGTTAAAGAACACACTCTTCGTCCTCTTAGGCGAGGTAAACTGGTGCTTTTCTGCCAGAGAGGGTTGTTCCTCTGATACTGGCGGATTGAGATCCAGTACAGAATTAATGGACGCAATCAAATCACTAACATCCGAGTCACTGTCGGACAGACCAATGGGGCACATGGACGTAGTCTCCGAGCCCCCAGTAAAGGCATCCTCCTCATCCTGCGAGTCAGCTTCTGAAACCGAACCGCGGGACGAAGGAGAGGGAGCCCTGCGTCTCTTATTAGAAGGACGGGGCCTGGGACCAGATGATGAATCCTCTGGGAGCTCCGGTCCTGAGAGAGACCTAGCAGCAGAGGCACCCTGTGAAGGGGGCTGATGCATGCTCAGCAAAGTCCTGGACAGATGTCCCATGGAGTCAGCAAAAGACTGGGAGATAGACCTGGTTAAGGATTCTACCCAAGCCGGGGGTTCAGCCACAGGAGCCGGAGCAGCCTGAGAGACCCCTGGGGGTGCGATTTCAGGCTGAGGCATCGTCCGGTTAGAGCAGGCATCACAATGTGGATAGGTGCTCGGTTCCGGCAGTAGGAGCCTACATGCAGTGCATACTGAAAACAGCTTTGGAGCCTTGCTCCTCGTGTGTGACATGCTGCTGGAGTGAGGGCTCTGCCAGAATGACCCCCAGAGAGTATATACAGAAGATCCACAACCAGAGATTGTGGCTTACCAGACCGCTGGAGCGGTTTGTGTGCCCTCCAGATCCCAAAGCCCGGACTCCCAAGCACCTCAGCAGGGATGCTGCAGACCAGTGGTGATCGCAGGGAAAAACGCTGAGAAAATGGCCACCGGAGTGAAGAGAGGGGGCGGGACTCACTCTGAGAGCGGGATCTGGAGGGCCAAAGAGATTCACAGGGGAGGAGACATGTACTCAGAGAGGAGTGTCTCTCATCTTTGTAGAACAGCCGCTGGGCGGAGCCGCGCTGTCCCTCTGCATGAATGACATGCGAGGGCAGTGAAACCGAAAGTAGGCCTCCGGCGAAGCCGGGGCCTAAATTTGAGCGGTGCGGCCGGCGCGCAGGCACCATCAGCGCGGTTCTCAGGCGACAGCCAGAGAACCCGCCGGAAACGTCATAAAAATCACTCAGCACACTCTCCCACAACAATAAAGTACAAGGGACCCCCATATATAAACATCTCAGGTACTTAGCTTACTGAGACGCAGGGTAGCCAGTCCCTGGGGATGAGTGCTCCGGTCCAGCAGGATCCTGAATGGCTGCGGATGGAGACCGGTCTCATGCCAAGCATGGAGAACCGTGCTGGCTCCCACTTCAAGCCAGAGCCCCGGAGGGATGGTGAAGGAGCACGGCATGTAAGGCTCCAGCCTGGGAATCAACCTTAACAGCACCGCCGACACAGTGGGGTGAGAAGGGACATGCCGGGAGTCCAGACATGGACCCGCTTTTCTTCAAACTCTTTCCAAAAATGAAAAATCAGATGAGAATGCATGTGTGGATGTATGCCTCCTGAACACAAAGCGATAAACTGGCTAGATCTGGTTCTCCAGGGGGTGTATAAGCTCAGTGGGAGGAGCTACACTTTTTAGTGTAGTACTTTGTGTGTCCTCCGGAGGCAGAAGCTATACACCCAATGTCTGGGTCTCCCATAGGAACGATAAAGAAAATGACTTTACCCCAGTCCTCAGCAGTCCACTCCCTGTACCTTTTGCAGAATATCAGTCGGTCCCTGATGTTTTTTCTGGAGAGAAGTGGCTTCTTTGCTGCCCTCCTTGAAACCAGGCCTTGCTCAAGCAGTCTCCGCCTCACAGTGCATGCAGAAGCACTCACACCACCCTGCTGCCATTGCGGAGCTAGCTCGGCACCGCTGGTAGTCCGATCCCGCAGCTGAAACAGTTTTAAGATATGGTCCTGGCGTTTGCTGGTCCTTCTTGGGCGCCCTGGAGCCTTTTTGGCATCAATGGAAGCTCTCTCCTTGAAATTCTTGATGATGCGATAGATTGTTGCCTGAGGTGCAATCTTTGTAGCTGCGATACTCTTCCCTGTTAGGCCATTTTTGTGCAGAGCAATGATGGCTGCACGTGTTTCTTTAGAGATAACCATGGTTAACTGAAGAGAAACAATGATACCAAGCACCAGCCTCCTTTTAAAGTGTCCAGTGGTGTCATTCTTACTTAAATCATGACTGATTGATCGCCAGCCCTGTCCTCATCAACACCCACACCTGTGTTAATGGAACAATCACTAAAACAATGTTAGCTGCTTCTTTTAAGGCAGGAATGCAATGATGTTGAAATGTGTTTCGGGGGTTAAAGTTCATTTTCTTAGCCAATATTGACTTTGCAAGTAATTGCTGTTAAGCTAATAATTCTTTATGACATTCTGGAGTATATGAAAATTGCCATTAGAAAAACTTAAGCAGTAGACTTTGTAAAAAATTAATATTTGTAGCATTCTCAGAACTTTTGGCCATGACTGTAGACTTCTCTGAAGCTGGGACACATACCTGGCTACAGAATGGGAGTGTGGACGACTTCTGATCATGAGCAGTGAGCAACTTTGAAGCTGGGTACGCATACACCCAGCATCAAAAAAGCTCATTACTAACTAGTACAAAGCCAAGCACGTGAGCGGCTTTATATCGCACTGCTATGACACTGGCTGTTATAAAGCAGATCAGCACACCCACAGGGGTGGGAGAACATGATAAGTGGGCAGAATAGCCAGGGAACTAAAGCCCCTGTGACTAGTCACTGCCATCATTAGCATTTCATAAACTGTCTTTACAAATACTTTTTCTAGAGATCTTTTTATGTATGCTGCTAGATGTTGGAACTGTTGTTAGGTAGGGATTATAGATTTGCACCCAGAACTGCTCGTGGTTGTGTTCACACCTGACAGGTTCCCTTTAATAAAAACACAACACAGCATACTTTAAGCAGTAGGAATAAAGCAAGATATTTTCACCCAGTGACAGGTCCTCTTTAAATGTTCTAAAGTGTTTGCAGGTTGTGCTACAATCTTCTAGCAAATGTTGAATATACCACCCTTGACCTGAGCTATAGGGCTACAGCTCCATGATATGATATTGACCGTCCATGTAACAGCCACGTACAATCAGCTGCACTGGACTGAGACACAGAATGGTGCAATGGTTATTTTGTGGAAGCCCATCATTATCACAGTGATAGCTTATGATATATGTATACAGCATGGATTCGCTTACCAAAACTAGGCAGGCCCTGGGCAAACAGGCATGACAGGCAGTAATCTCCGTAACTGTCCCATCCCTCCTGGGGGTCCAGGACAAACAGAAGGGTATCCGCCACTTTGGCCAGATCCAGCAAAGAATGCAGATCATCTGTAAACCAAGGAGAGAAGGGCACAGTGTGAAATGGAATGATTTGTGTTTAGTGATCATCCACTTTGGGGGCTGTTCTTACCCCTGTTCGCTTGAACAAAACGCCATCGCTGCTTCAGCTTTGAACACACAAGTGCAAACTTGCGAGTAGAATCCTCTTCATGAATTATATCCCCCTCATTGTCCTGCACCAGATTAAAGAGGCCATCTGTAACCACATCGGCATGGAGAGGAACCACAGCAACAAGGTGTGGGGGGCCATCTTTGCTACCCAAGTTGCGCTTCTCTGTGAGAACCTGTATAGGTAATAAAAGTTTTTTACGATTATCCCTAGTATATAATACTGGGGGGGGTATGGTACTATGCACATTGTGCCATGCTATATTTCAGGGATCGGGAACCTTTTTGGTTGAGAGCCATGAACGTCACATATTTTACAAATTCAATTCCGTGAGAGCCATACTCACCGGCGGTGGTGGAGCGGCTTAGAAAATCCCAAGAGTCAGAGTAGGTGATGCTGCGGGCACGGAGGAGGGGGTGTCACAGCTCAAGAGGGTCAGTGTGCGGAGGGTCGGCAATACTGCTGCAGTCTCGTGGGGTGTAACAGCGGTGGGCGCCATTGATCTGCCGGCGTGGTGCTTTGAATCTCCCGCAGTTGACGAGATCGACTTCAAGAAAATGGCTGCGGAGGCCTATCTGCGCACGCGCTGCTTCCACAGCCATTTTCTTAAATTTGATCTCGTCAACTGCAGGAGATTCACAGCAGCCCACAATCCGCCGGTAGATCAGCGGTGGTCGCCACCGCAACACACCAAAAGCCCGCACTATCACCGACTCTGCGCCACATGCTGTTTGTAAGACGCACCCCCATTTTTCCCCTTAGTTTTGGGGGGGAAAAGTGCACCTTACAAACCAGAAAAAAGAGAATTTTGTTTACTTACCGTAAATTCTTTTTCTTATAGTTCCGTATTGGGAGACCCAGACCATGGGTGTTTAGCTTCTGCCTCCGGAGGACACACAAAGTACTACACTCAAAAGTGTAGCTCCTCCCTCTGAGCTTATACACCCCCTGGAGAGCCAGTCCTATCCAGTTTAGTGCACAAGCTGAAGGAGAATAGCCACCCACAAGTAGAACCGAGCAAGAACCGGAACAACCGGAAACTCTGTTCACAACAACAGCCAGTGATAACACGCGGAACAAGAACTGCCAACAGGCAACAGGGAGGGAGCTGGGTCTCCCAATACGGAGCTATAAGAAAAAGAATTTACGGTAAGTAAACAAAATTCTCTTTTTCTTTATCGTTCCTATGGGAGACCCAGACCATGGGACGTTCCAAAGCTGTCCCTGGGTGGGAATAAACAGAAAAAACTAAGAATTAGGCGGAGCCTAACTTCACAAGTGGGCGACAGCCGCCTGAAGGATGCGTCTGCCCAAGCTCGCATCTGCCGAAGCATGAGCATGCACTTGGTAGTGCTTCGAAAAGGTATGCAGGCTAGTCCAAGTGGCAGCCTGACAGACTTGTTGAGCCTGGTGCCTAAAAGGCCCAAGAGGCACCAACAGCTCTGGTCGAGTGTGCTTTGATCCAGAGTATGCAGCGCTTTCTCCAAGTCGATGAACAGGGGCCGGACAGAAGGAAGGCAAGGAAATGTCCTGGTTAAGGTGGAAGGGAGAGACCACCTTAGGAAGAAAGTCCGGAGTCGGACGGAGAACTACCTTGTCTTGGTGAAAAACCAAAAAAGGTGACTCCGAGGAGAGCGCAGCCAAATCAGAGACTCTCCTGAGAGAAGTTATGGCAACTAGAAAGGCCACCCTTTGAGAAAAACGATACAAAGAAACCTCCCTAAGGGGCTCAAAAGGGGGTTTCTGCAATACCGTGAGGACCAAGTTAAGGTCCCAGGGATCCAAGGGCCGCCGATAAGGCGGAATGATGTGAGACGCACCTTGCATGAAGGTGCGGACCTGAGCCAGCCGGGCGAGACGCCGCTGGAACAGCACTGATAGAGCTGAGACTTGTCCCTTGAGAGAGTTGAGGGACAGTCCCACCTGCAGACCGGACTGTAAAAAAAAAGACAGAAGGGTCGGCAACGAGAATGGCCAAGGAGGATGGCTGGAAGAGCGACACCAGGATAGGAACATTTTCCAAGTCCTGTGATAGATCTTGACGGAGGAAGACTTACGGGCCCGAGTCATAGTGGAGATGACTTCAGGAGGAATACCAGAAGCCGTCAAGATCCAGGACTCAAGAGCCGCGCCGTCAATTTCAGTGCCGCAGAATTCGGGCGGAAAAACGGACCTTGCGAGAGTAGGTCTGGACGGTCCGGAAGATGCCACGGCATCTCTACGGACAGATGGAGCAGGTCCGGATACCAAGCTCGCCTGGGCCATTCCGGTACAATGAGGACGACTCGACGGCCCTCCATTCTGATCTTGCGCAGGACTCTGGGCAAGAAAGCTAGAGGGGGAAACACGTAGGACAGACGAAACTGGGACCAATCCTGAACCAGAGCGTCCGCGGCGAAGGCCTGAGGATCGTGGGAGCGAGCCACGTAGACAGGAACCTTGTTGTTGAGACGGGATGCCATTAGGTCCAGGTCCGGAGTGCCCCACTTGCGGCAGATTGACTGAAACACTGCCGGGTGCAGGGACCACTCGCCACCGTCCGCGGATTGACGGCTGAGATAATCTGCCTCCCAGTTTTCTACGCCTGGGATGTGGACTGCGGATATGGTGGACTTGGAGTCCTCCGCCCATTGAAGAATGCGTTGGACCTCCAACATTGCCAGGTGGCTGCGTGTCCCGCCCTGGTGATTGATGTAGGCAACCGCTGTCACGTTGTGTGACTGGACTCGAATGTGCCTGCCCGCCAACAGGTGGGGAAAGGCTAGGAGAGCTAGAAGCACAGCTCTGGTTTCCAGCACATTGATTGAAAGGGCTGACTCGGACGGAGTCCAAGTGCCCTGTGCTCTGCGGTGGAGATATACCGCTCCCCAGCCGGATAGCCTGGCATCCGTGGTGAGAATCACCCAGGACGGAGTCAGAAAGGAGCGCCCTTGGAACAGGGAGAGGGGCCGAAGCCACCACTGAAGAGAGCTCCTGGTCCGTGGCGACAGAGCCACTAACCTGTGTAAGGAGGAAGGCCGCTTGTCCCAACAGCGGAGAATGTCCAGCTGCAGAGGGCGCAGATGGAACTGGGCAAAGGGAACCGCCTCCATGGACGCCACCATTTGACCCAGCACCTGCATCAGGCGCCTGAGGGAATAACGGCGGGGCCTCAGAAGAGAGCGCACCGCTAGCCGAAGAGACTGCTGTTTGACTAAGGGCAACTTCACAAGTGCCGGCAAAGTCTCGAACTGCATCCCTAGGTACGCGAGACTCTGGGTCGGAGTCAGGGTGGATTTGGGAAGATTGACAAGCCACCCGAATTGGGCTAGAGTGGCGAGAGTGAGCGAAACACTCCGCTGACAGTCTGCGCTGGATGGACCCTTGACCAGAAGGTCGTCCAGATAAGGAAGCACTGCCAACCCCTGGAGGTGCAGGACCGCAATCACTGCCGCCATGACCTTGGTGAATACCCGAGGGGCCGTGGCTAACCCGAAGGGGAGAGCCACGAATTGGAAATGATCCTCTCCTATCGCAAAACGTAACCAACGCTGGTGTGACACTGCGATTGGCACATGTAGATAGGCATCTCTGATGTCGATGGACGCCAGGAAATCCCCTTGGGTCATAGAGGCAATGACTGATCGCAGAGACTCCATGCGAAAATGCCGCACCCGGACATGCTTGTTGAGAAGCTTGAGATCCAGGATGGGCCGGAAGGTACCGTCCTTTTTTGGAACTAGGAAGAGGTTTGAGTAAAAACCTCTGAACCGTTCTCGAGCAGGAACTGGTACAGTCACTCCGTTTGCCTGCAAGGATGCCACGGCCTGTGAGAAGGCGGCGGCCTTGGAGCAGGGGGGAGTTGAGAGAAAAAATCTGTTTGGCGGGCTGGAAGAGAATTCTATCCTGTAGCCGTGAGATATGATGTCTCTCACCCACTGATCGGAGACTTGCTTTAACCAAGCGTCGCCAAAGTGGGAGATCCTGCCACCGACTAAGGACGTGGCTGGAGCGGGCCGAGAGTCATGAGGAGGCTGCCTTAGTGGCAGAACCTCCTGCGGACTTCTGCAGACGCGCTTTTGTGCGCCAGTTCGATTTCTGATCCTTGGCTGAGTTAGCGGACGAGGCGGAAGGCTTAGAGGATGACCAGTTGGAGGAACGAAAGGAACGAAACCTCGATTGATTCCTACCATGGGCGGGTTTCCTAGTCTTGGTTTGTGGCATGGAAGTACTCTTCCCGCCAGTAGCTTCCTTAATGATTTCATCCAGCTGTTCACCAAACAGCCGTGAACCAGCAAAAGGGAGCCCAGCAAGAAACTTCTTGGAAGAAGAATCTGCCTTCCACTCTCGAAGCCACAAACTCCTGCGGATAACAAGAGAATTAGCTGAAGCCACCGCAGTGCGGTGAGCAGCCTCTAGCATTGCAGACATAGCATAAGATTAAAAAGCTGAAGCCTGAGAGGTTAAGGTAACCATCTCAGGCATAGATTCCTTGGTGAGGGAATGAATCTCCTCTAGAGAAGCAGAGATGGCTTTGAGAGCCCACACTGCTGCAAAAGTCGAGGAAAACATGGCCCCCGCAGCTTCATACACAGATTTGGCCAAAAGGTCAATCTGACGGTCAGCGGAATCCTTAAGTGAGGTGCCGTCAGCCACCGACACAACGGTCCGGGCTGAGAGCCTAGACAACGGAGGGTCTACCTTTGGGGAGTGAGACCACTCCTTGACCACCTCAGGTGGAAATGGAAACCGGTCATCAGAACCACGCTGTGGAAAGCGTTTGTCAGGGCAGGCCCTGGGCTTGGTCACAGCGGCTTGCAAACTGGAGTGGTTAAAGAACACACTCTTCACTCTCTTAGGCGAGGTAAACTGATGTTATTCTGCCAGAGAGAGTTGCTCTTCTGACACTGGCGGAGTGAGATCCAGCACAGAATTAATAGAAGCAATCAAGTCACTAAGATCTGAGTCACCCTCAGAGAAATCGATGGGATACATAGCCTCCGAGCCACCCGTGAGGGCATCCTCCTCATCTTGCGAGTCAGCTCTTGTGACAGAGCCGTGGAATGAGGAGGGGGGAGGAAACCCTGCGCCTTCTCTTAGAAGGACGGGGTCTGGGACCGGATGATGAATCCTCCGTGAGCTCCGATGGACGGAGGTCAGAGGATAGGAATCCTCTGTCAAGAGTATGAGAGGCACCCTGTGAGGAGGGCTGATGCATATTCATCAAAGTCCTGGACAAAAGTCCCATGGACTCAGCAAATGACTGGGATATGGACCTAGAAAAAGGACTCTACCCAGGCCGGGGGTTCAGCCACAGGTGCAGCAGCAGCCTGAGAGACCACTGGGGGTGAGACTCCAGGCTGTGGCACCGCCAAGTTAGAGCAACCATCACAGTGTGGATAAATGCTCGGCTCAGGCAGCAGGAGCTTACATGCAGTGCATACAGAATAAAGCTTTGGAGCCTTGCTCCTTGTGTGAGACATGCTGCTGGAGTGGGGGTTTTGCAGAGAATGAACCCCAGGGAGAATATACAGAGGTCCACAACCGGAGACCGGCTGTGGCTTACCAGACCGCTGGGTGCGGTTGTTGTGTGCCCTCCAGATCCCGAAGCCCGGTCCCCCAGTGCACAGCACCTCAGCAGAGATGCAGAGTGCAGAATGTCCCAGAGCAGACTAAACTCTGCGTGAGAAATGGCCGCCGGAGCGAGGAGAGGGGGCGGGACTAGGGGGCGTTCCTATAGGAGAGCGGGAACTGGAGGGCTATAGAGACCTGCAGGGGAGGAGGGACGCCCCAGCAGTGGGGAGTGTCCCTCCCCTGTGTAGAACGGCCGCCGGGAGGAGCCGAGCCTGTCCCTCTGCATGAGTGACATGCGAGGGCAGGAAAATGAAACTAGGCCTCCGGCGAAGCCGGGGCCTAAATTTAAGCGGCGAGGCCGACAAGCAGGAACCATCGGCGCGGTTCTCAGGCAAAAGCTAGAGAACCCGCCGGAAAAGTCAAAATAATCATTACAGCATACTCTCCCCATAAAATAAAGAACCGGGACCCCCAACACATAAACGTCTCAGGTACTTAGCTGCTGAGACGCAGGGCCAGGTCCCTGGGGATGAGTGCTCCGGCCCAACAGGATCCTCAAGGGGCTGTGGATGGAGACCGGACTCCTGCCAGGCATGGAGACCGTGCTGGCTCCCACTTCAAGCCAGAGCCCAGGAGGGATGGTGAAGGAGCGCGGCATGTAAGGCTCCAGCCTTGGAAATCAACCTTAACAACACCGCCGACACAGTGGGTTGAGAAGGGACATGCCGGGAGTCCAGACATGGACCCGCTTTTCTTCAAACTCTTTCAGACATGGACCCGCTTTTCTTCAAACTCTTTCCAAAAATCAAACAAATCAGATGAGAATGCATGTGTGGATGTATGCCTCCTGACACAAAGCAATAAACTGGATAGGACTGGCTCTCCAGGGGGTGTATAAGCTCAGAGGGAGGAGCTACACTTTTAAGTGTAGTACTTTGTGTGTCCTCCGGAGGCAGAAGCTAAACACCCATGGTCTGGGTCTCCCATAGGAACGATAAAGAAATATGGTATTTTTTTTATTAAAAGGTTTGTCTGTGAGCCAGATGCAGCCATCAAAAGAGCCACATCTGGCTCGCAAGCCATAGGTTCCCGACCCCTGCTATATGTGGACAAGGTCAATACAGTTACCTGGCCCCGCTTTTTGCTATAAAAATATATAAAATGTGTCATGGAGGCACACAGAGCCCAGCGCAGCTCAGCAAGTGACTCCATGTGCCTCCGTACAGTGCTCCATCAGATGCCCTCTGCGGTGAGCCCCTTCCCCAATATACCTATAAACACACTGAAGTACTGTTGAGACCCCATTACAAAGCGAGCCATATTACAGCCGGGTACATCTGGCCGAAAACTGGTAATAAACCCGATTTACTCACAGCATCTTTCCGGTTTCTGCGGATCTGGTTGGCTTTATGTCTCCTGTCCAGCTTGCTTAAATGTTTCTTTATTTTTTTGCTCAAAATTTTGACAGGTACTCGCCCTAAATGAAATGGAAAAATAGTCATTTAGTTGATATCACAGAAAGTATATGCAATGCTGAAAACAACTCCTGCTGCATTCGACAAATTAGGACATAGCAGTAGAACATGATAGGACACGGCACAATGTCATATATCAAGGAATAACAAGGCAACGGCCTAGCCTGCCCTTCACACTCCATAGAAGTGAATGGAGACCAACACTGGCATCTGACAAGAAAGAAACAAATGTCCTCAAGATCATACATAAGCCAAGTATTCTGGGTAATGTGTGGACATGATGCTCAAGCCTCAAATACTACAAACACAGCAAAAATTGGTTTTAACATATTGTGAGGTAGCACGGTCGGCTGCGCTGCAGAAGACACGGGATCCAGGCATTAAGGTTCACAGCACACGGTTTTAATGTCCAAACAAAAAAAAGTCCACAACAATATATACATGTGCTTCTCCAGCAGAGAACTCAGGGAGTTGTGTTCACTCCCTCACACCCGGCACACCTGCCCTCGTTCCTGTTTCCATTTAACCCTTCCTTCAGCCTGTAGGGAAACAGGATTAACCCTAGAGTGGATTTACTTTCTATCATGGAGTGAGCACAACCGGGGCGAGACATACCGGCCGTCATAGATAACCCCGGTCACAGTCTCACATACCCCCCCCTCAGTTCAAGCGTGCGGGGTTGAACTCCCGCCATCAAACACGGGCCGCGGGACAAGGCATCGGCGTTGCCCTGCAACCTACCGGCCCTATGTTCAACCGTAAACCGGAAGTTCTGCAGAGAAAGGAACCACCGGGTAACCCGGGCATTCCGTTCCTTGGCGGACCTCATCCAGACCAGTGGAGAGTGATCCGTCACCAAGCGAAACTGCCGTCCCAGCAGGTAATAGCGTAGGGACTCCAAGGCCCACTTGATCGCCAGGCACTCCTTCTCCACTACGCTATAATTCCGCTCGGGAGGGGTGAGCTTCCTACTTAAGAAGGTGACGGGGTGTTCCTCCCCCTGAACCACCTGAGACAGCACTGCCCCCAGGCCGACCTCTGAGGCGTCAGTCTGTACTATGAACTCCTTCCGGAAATCAGGGTGTACAAGAACGGGCTGTCCGCACAGGACCCCCTTCAGGGCCCGGAAGGAGTCCTCGGCCTGCGGAGTCCAGCGCACCATGACGGACTTCTTGCCTTTGAGAAGGTCCGTCAAGGGGGCTGATAGTCCCGCAAAATCCTTTACAAACCTCCTGTAGTATCCCACGATACCCAGGAAGGCCCTAACCTGCTTCGTGGTTAGGGGTCTAGGCCACTTCTGGATCGCCTCAACCTTGTTAATTTGGGGCTTAATCACTCCTTGGCCTATCACGTAGCCCAAGTAGCGGGCTTCCGTGAGTCCCAACGCACATTTCTTGGGATTGGCTGTCAATCCGGCTGTTCGAAGCGCGTCCACCACCGCTTGTACATGTTCCAAGTGGGTCTGCCAATCGGAGCTGTAAATAATGATGTCATCAAGGTACGCTGATGCATACGCCTGGTGGGGTTCCAGCACTAAGTCCATCAACCTCTGGAACGTGGCCGGAGCGCCATGTAACCCAAAAGGCAAGACAACATAGTGGAAGAGACCCTCCGGCGTAACAAAAGCGGTTTTCTCCTTGGCGGACTCCGTCAGTGGCACCTGCCAGTACCCCTTGGTCAGGTCGAGCGTGGTAAAATACCGCGCCTGTCCCAGCCTATCAATCAGCTCATCCACCCGGGGCATGGGGTAGAGATCGAACTTGGATATTTCGTTCAATCTCCTAAAGTCATTGCAGAACCTTAAGGAGCCATCGGGTTTTGGTATTAGGACAATCGGACTAGCCCATTCACTCCGGGATTTTTCGATGACCCCCAGGCGTAACATTGTCTTTACTTCCTCCGATATGGCTTGTCGTCGAGCCTCCGGTACCCGGTATGACTTCAGGCGTACCTTCAGGTGGGGCTCGGTGACAATATCATGTCGTATCAGACTGGTCCTACCGGGCAGCTCGGAGAAGACATCGGGGTTCTGCTGAACCAACCGTCTGGCCTCTCGCCTCTGTTGCTTGGTGAGGGCTTCTCCAATCCTTACTTCCGGTTCGTCCTCTCCGGAGGTCACTGGAGCCGGAGGTGAATGACCCGAAGAGGAGGGAGATGGGAAAAAAACAGCCAACAGGCTTTCCCGTTCCTGCCAAGGTTTTAACAGGTTGACATGGTATATTTGTTCAGGTTTCCGCCTACCGGGCTGCAATACTTTATAGTTAACCACCCCGACTCTTTCCTTTATCTCGTAGGGGCCTTGCCACTGAGCCAGGAATTTACTCTCCGCCGTGGGGATTAATACCAACACCCGATCCCCGGGTTTAAAGGTCCGCATGGTAGCTTGTCTATTGTAGCGGCCGCTTTGCGCGGCCTGAGCCTCCTGTAGATGCTCCTTCACAATTGGTATGACCGCGCTTATGCGGTTCTGCATACCCAAAATGTGTTCAATCACACTTTTATGGGGGGTGGGCTCTTGCTCCCATGTTTCCTTTGCCAGGTCCAACAATCCCCGGGGATGTCGCCCGTATAACAATTCAAAAGGCGAAAACCCCGTGGATGCCTGTGGCACCTCTCGTATGGCAAACATCAAATAGGGAAGCATCATATCCCAGTCTTTCCCGTCTTTTGAAATCACCCTTTTTAGCATGGTTTTCAGGGTTTTATTGAAACGCTCGACTAAACCATCCGTTTGAGGATGATACACAGACGTACGCAACTGCTTGATCTGGAGTAGCCGGCATAGCTCTTTGGTCACTTTAGACATGAATGGGGTCCCCTGATCCGTAAGGATCTCCTTGGGCAACCCCACCCGGCAGAACACAGCAAACAACTCCCGAGCTATAAGCTTTGCTGCAGTATGTCTGAGAGGTATCGCCTCGGGATACCGGGTGGCATAGTCAACGATCACTAGGATGTGTTGGTGCCCTCGAGCGGACTTTACGAGGGGCCCCACCAGATCCATCCCTATCCGTTCAAAAGGGACTTCTATAATGGGTAACGGTACCAACGGACTGCGAAAATGGGTCAGGGGTGCGGTAAGCTGACACTCCGGGCAGGTTTCGCAGAACCGTTTTACCTCCCCAAAGACTCCGGGCCAATAGAACCTTTGCAATATTCGCTCCTGCGTTTTCTTGACCCCTAGGTGGCCACTCATCAGGTGTTTATGAGCCAAGTCGAGGACCCGCCGACGATGCGGCTGGGGCACCACCAACTGCTCTACCCCCACGCCCCGTATTTCATCTACCCGGTAGAGTAAATCCTGCTTAAGAGCGAAATGGGGGTACCTTACCTGGGCACCGGGCAGCTGTGCCACCCCGTCAATTACTGTCACCCGACTCCGGGCATGTATTAATGTAGGGTCCTGGAGTTGGGCAGTCCCAAACGTATCCGGGGACGCCTCCAACTCCGGGATGGGTTCGACCGTCTCAGCCTTTCCTGCCAATACCTCTAGGGGCGACCTATCGGGTTCACATTCTGTCCCTATCATGGGGACCCCTACGGCAGGTGTCCCGGATTCAGGATTGTAGGGCTCAGGTCCCGGACTGACCAATATCTGAGGAGACTTAGGGGGTCCCTTCCATAAAGTCCAAAAATAGGGCAGATCCCTTCCTAGGATCACGTCATAAGGAAGAGTGTTAAGAAGTCCCACCTCATGTTGCACCTGACCGCAAGGTGCTGTGATGGTGACAATCCCCGTGGGATAGTCTCGGCGGTCCCCATGTATGCAAACCACCCCCAAGGTACGTCCTGTGGCCTTTACTTTAGCCCTCAAGGTGGATCGCACAAGGGTCACTAAGCTTCCGGAATCCAACAATCCTGTAACCGGACATCCATTCACCTGTATTTGGCACAAGTGGGGCTCCGTCTCTGGGGAGACCAGGTCAGCGGTACACACCACCTGAGCATACATTGAACCCCGCCGGGTAACCCCACAATCCATGGGCTCCGTGGTGAGTGGACACTGGGCTTCCATATGTCCCAACCGCTGGCACCGCCAACATCTAATGGGGACGGAAACCCCCTTGACGGGTTGTCGTTTAGGGTACAGAACCTTCCGGACCTCAGGATTGGCGGCCGCGGCCTCAGGCGGGACGGTAGGGGACTCCTGCACCGTTGTCGGCGGTGGGTCCTTGGCCCTAGGCTTGGAGGGGCCGGACCGACGGGCGGTACGCAAAGTCTCAGTGTCCCGTATCAAGTCCTGCGTAGCCACATGCCGCTCTACCAGGGACACTAACTGGTCCAGGGTACTCGGGTCACCCTGTCCTACCCACCGTTGAACGGTGACGGGTAAAGTGCGCACAAAACGATCCACTACTACCCTTTCCACCATCTGCGCCGGGCTCAGAGTGTCAGGCTGCAACCATTTTTTTACAAGATGCAACAAGTCATAGGCCTGGGAGCGTACGGGTTTGGCTTCCTCATAGAACCACTGATTTACCCGCTGAGCCCGTACATAGGTATTCACCCCCAACCGTGCCAGTATTTCGGCTTTTAGGGTCACATAGTCAATGGCGTCCTCGGTACAGAGGTCCAGGTACGCTTTTTGGGGTTCCCCCGTCAGATAGGGCGACAATACCTCAGCCCACTGGGGGGTCGGCAGCTTTTCCCGCTCGGCCACCCGCTCAAACACCGCCAGGAACGCTTCCACATCATCCCCCGGGGTCATCTTTTGCAACGCTTGTCTCACCGCTTTCCGGACGCTGCCGTCATCACCCGGTCCCGGGGTTGTTGCTGCCGGTCCGGCACGGATCGACTTGGCCAGGAGAACCATCTGTTCTTGGTGCCTTTTTTCCTGCGCTTGCAAGGATTGCTGCTGACGTTCCAACGCCCGGAGCAGGTGTGCATTGGTCTGTTGCTGCTGTGCATTAGCCTCTTGTAGCTGTGCATTAGTCTATTGCTGCTGCCTTAGTATGTCCTCCATAGCGTCACCGGGTTTGGGCTGTAGTATAGCCGCTCGGATCCAGGACATGTGCTGCTGGGTCACCAGGGATGGATGCTACACCTCACCGGCTGTCATGCCCGCATTCTCCACCATATGTGAGGTAGCACGGTCGGCTGCGCTGCAGAAGACACGGGATCCAGGCATTAAGGTTCACAGCACACGGTTTTAATGTCCAAACAAAAAAAAGTCCACAACAATATATACATGTGCTTCTCCAGCAGAGAACTCAGGGAGTTGTGTTCACTCCCTCACACCCGGCACACCTGCCCTCGTTCCTGTTTCCATTTAACCCTTCCTTCAGCCTGTAGGGAAACAGGATTAACCCTAGAGTGGATTTACTTTCTATCATGGAGTGAGCACAACCGGGGCGAGACATACCGGCCGTCATAGATAACCCCGGTCACAGTCTCACAATATATTAACGTATCTTTTATTTTTTTTAAGTCAAGGTAACCGCTACGTTTTCTGCAGAAGTCTTCTTCTTTCCTATCCTTTATTCATCTTCACCCCCCCCCCCCCCATGTACATCTTCCCACATGCTCATATGGTAGTTCCATTCTGTTCTCATCCAGTCGTGTTGTCCTAATACATGCTGGATTGGAGGTCTCTGTGTAGCGCCGTGGAAAACCAGGTAGTTATACATGTAGGCCCCCGCACAACACCCATCCCACGAAGGGTTAAATCAGCCGACCTGAAACCCTAGTCACCCCCCTCAGGGAAGGACGGACACACCAGTGGGTGGGACCAGGCGGTTGGAACACGCCCACCCAGGGGTCTGGAGAGCCCAGGGCGGTAAAACAGTCAGATGAGTTTTAGTGTGAGTTGAAGTTGGAGTGGAGGTGCAAGCTGACAGGTGCCAGGGTCGGAGCCCTGACACCTAGGCTAAGTGGCAGACGGTAGCCAGAGTCTGCAGGGGACGGGAAGATGGCTGCGGGGATCCGAGGTGGACCAGGGCAGGGTTGTAGCCCGCCTATACCGACACCGGAGAACGGACCCAGAAACCGTGTGCACAGAGGGGGTACTCGGACCCTGAAGCCAGGACCGAAACCAACGGCCTAGCTAATTAACCGATTGAGGGCAGGATTTTAGGTCCTGTCCCAACCTAAGTCCCAAAAAGTAGACAACCACCCACAGAGCGGGATAGGGCCACAGCCAGGGCCTGTAGATCCCACGGGTTAGCGTCAGGCGGGCACGGCTCCCAACAAAAGGACTGGGAGCGGACTCCTGTGTTTCAAACCGAGAAGTCCTATCTACAAAACACTGAGTGCAGAGGAGAGAGACTTTGACTACCAACCCGGGTGTGGGATCAGATACACCCGTCTGCGGCAGACGGCCACCATCACCTTGGTTTACCACAGGACTCGTGTGCTTTATTCGACCGTGAGTAACATCCCCAGCCTGGCCAGGTGCGCCGGCCCCTGCACTCACCATCCCCAGCATAGAGACATTGGGCCCCGAGACATCCATCCCTACCCACGGAGGGGTTAACATCCAGCTGCCAGCCAAACGTCCCCGGGAGCCCCGCAACGGCAGAGGTGGTGCTGCATCTCACCACACACCGTGGGTGGCGTCACAGACATTCTACAATCAATCCCGTATAAATACGTCCCCCTTTTATTCGGAGTGGCTGCGCGACCCCCGGGTTCGGAGAACCCCTCGAGACGCACCGTAGATCCGGATCCGACCAGCACCAGCTGCTAGCACGGGGGCGGCACATGTGTATCCAGGAAGATGCTGGCTGTATTGGCCATCTTGTATTAGTGAACTGATTTCTCATCTGCGGCCCATGAGGGATCGCTTATCCCTTGTGCGGAGAAGTGTGTAATTTCCCATTCCCCCTTTGCATTATCTGTCTGTCATGGGTCCTCACCTTTCTCCCTATGTACATACATACGTGTGGTTCACCCCTTCCTCCTGCACAGTGTCGTTTATATTCTCTCCTGCTACCTATGCTCTGATGCAGAACAGCCTGTGTGATCCGCCCTCCCTAAAGACTTGGATGTTTTCCCCCTGTCCAGTGTGATCTGCCTTCTTCCACTTCCCACTCCTGATAAAACGATAGGGTAAGAGCGGAGAGCACAGATGCTACAAGTTAGGCTGCTTTCACACATCCGTTTTTTGCAGTGCGGCTTAATCCGGCTCAAAAACCTATACAACGGATGCGTCGAAAAAAAAACCGGATCCATTGCATTAGTTTTTCCATGCGGCCCATCTGTTTTTTGACGGATGCGGCTTGATACTGAGCATGTGCAGTGCAAAAAAACTGCATCCGGCGGCCGGATGCGTTTTTTTCCGCAGGACGCCGCACCCGGCATCCATAGGCTTGTATTGTAAATCGCGCCGCATTGTGCCGGATCCGTCGCGATGCGTTTTTTTCGCCGCACAAAAAAAACGTGCCAGGCAACGTTCCATCCGGCCACCACATGGGCTAAATATGCCGCATCCGGCAAAAAACGGACGCAACGCAAGGCCATGCGGCACAAAACGGCGCTAATGCAAGTCTATGCAGAAAAAACGCAACCGGCGGCAAAAAAAACTGTTGCGTTTTTTTCTGCAAAGCGCTGTATTGTGCCGCTCAGCAAAAACCGGATGTGTGAAAGCAGCCTAAAGCTCAAACAAAATGGAAGAATTTGGGGGTTTAAATGAACATTAGAAAGTTACTGAATTTTGCATTTAGAAAGCAAGGACGCAGGACGCGCCATCCTCACGGGGCTGGGCAGCAGGACACTCAGGATGGCAATCACAGCAGAGAGGAGGCACCGATCCGACCGGACTGCCCTCAAGGTGAGTATTATAAAAGATGATTTTTACGTTATACAGTGCGGCCTGGGCTCTTATATACAGTATTCTGGAATGTTCTATATAAGGGCTCAGTGGTGGTGGCCGCAGCTTGTAAGGGAAAAACCTGATGAGTCTAGGCTCAACCTTGTAGGGATAGCAGTGGTGCCCAGTTAAAGGGAACCTCTGCTCTCCCTACACAGTTGAGCCTAGACTATGGGCTCCTTCCTGGTTAGTGGGCGTGGCCGGCTTGGTTAGTGGGCGTGGCCGGCTTGGTTAGTGGGCGTGGCCGGCTTGGTTAGTGGGCGTGGCGAGCCTTCCTAATGCCCACTATAATCAGACCCCCTCTTCTATGAAAAACAGCCCCATGCCCACGTGGCCTTACAAAAAGACTGTTTATACCGTCTGGAAACGTTCGTGCTGCATTTTGAACACGCCCTATCACGTGACAAAATTACGTCCTTCCTGGAAGGAGCCCATACATTTTAGCATCTACCCTCCGTACACTAAGGTCTGTGAGCGGCAGCGAGGACAGTGGAAACCGAAAAAGTTCCCAAATACGGTGTCTTGTAATGAAGCGGATTTTGCACATTACCCGGAATCTGATGCTTCAGTGTGACATCACGATTTAAAGGGAAAGGTCTTAAAGTGTCAGGCAGCGCTGTGCACGGGGCAGAGATACACGCAGAGCACGTGCAGCACACATGGCGCCGGCATCACAGCGCACACTCCCCCTCACCTTTGTTCTCACGGTCCTGTGCTCCTCGGCCTCGGTGACGACCGGTCTTGTGAGTCTTATTCTGCTGCTTCAAAGCCCCGGGTCGGTGTGCAGCCTGCTGCTCGCCCGCCGCCATGATTACCGTAGTTCTCAGCCCCGCCCGCCGACACACCCCAGTACTGGAGAGCCCGCCTAACTCAGGGCGGAAGATGGACGGCAGCCGAGTACGCATGCGCGGTACAGAGTGTAGCTTTCATTTCTTGTCTCGCTCTAAGTTCAGACAGACACTTGCCTGAAGTTTTGTTCTCAGGGTTTCCTTTGAAGCCCCTCATAATATAATATCCAGCACGTGCTTTCCAGAAGATTCTGCCACATTACCACTAATTTAATGTGTGCACCTCAACCATATTAGAAATGAATACAAAAATTAGTGTTCTACTGGTCCGCACTGGAAAAACAGTAGTCAGGGGCCACATGGATGCAGAAGTATGCCATGCAGTTAGTCCTGTGCTTATACTGTACATCTGAGTCTATCAGCGAATAACCAAAAGAAAAAAATAAAATTGAAATATAGCTGGCAGGGGTCGAGACTGAGTTGTGCCCCTCCACTGGGTGTTCAGCAGGGTCCGCCATCAGAACCAGAGGTTAATAATATTCACATGGGCTCAGTTTGGCTTTTCTCAGCGTTGACAACTTGGATTTTTAGTTTTTCTGGACATTTTATCAAAAAATCACAGACAATATTTTTTATGGACACATTGGAAACCATAATAAATCATTCTGATTATAAATGATCCATCTATTCTGATATAAACACATCAGCTGCATTCATGAAAGAGATGCAGTCAGACTAATCCATATAAGTTTCTTCAGCTTCAAAAAAATTAGACATCTTAATTTTTTTTATGGACAGGGCTTAAAAGTGCCTTATTTTTAAGGTTGACAACCCTGTGTAAAAACTCACGTCACTACTCGTAAACCTGGCCGTTGATAGCCTTATTAACCCTCTCTGTCCTATATCGAACTGGAGCTTGCTTTCAGGCTTACATCACAGAGGATAATCACCTATGTGATACATATCTCCCCTCGAGGACCTGTCCGGTGGCCATCTTACACCTGCTGCTGGTGCTGTTTGTCTTCCCAGGCTCACGGGAAAAAGTGCAGCCTGTGAGACTCTAATAGGGAGGAGTTCTAGCTGTGAAAACCACATATAAAACTCATACCAGAAAAACTGACGTCTGAACGAGCCTCAACCCGGAGATATAGAGGAATTGTCACAAGGGTACCACGACAGAGAATGGTCCGTCCGATTTCTGGTGTCAAGAGATCACAGCACATTGCTACATACATATTTGGTCAGGTTACTACTGCTGGCTGTGCAGATTCTCCTTTATACAGCACTCCTAGGGTTAAGTAGATCCTCTGGTGCCTGAAACTCTGAATGAAAGGTTTGGGCAGCTATTCTCTATTGCTAATTGGCTCTGCTATAAATACTTCCCTACTAGTCCAGGTAAATTGCTAGTGATAGTGTGCCGCCCCCGTGCCAGCAGCCGCCGCTACTCGGATCCGGACCTTCAGGGGTGGTGGCTCGAGGGTCTCCGGACCCGGGGGTCTCGCGGACAAGCCGATTAAAATGGGGGACATAGATGTACGGGCTAGGCCGTAATAGGTTCGTGACGCCACTCACGGTGTGTGGTGAGGTGGGACACCACCGCTGCTGTTACGGGACACCCGGGGGAGATGTTGTGCAGCAAGTTGTTAACCCCTCCGTGGGCAGGGATGGTGGCCCCGGGACCCGGTGGCTCTGGTGCAGGGGAGATGACGACCGCAGGGGATACTGGTGTACTCACTGTTAGGAAAACACACAAGTCTCTGGTAAACCAAGGTGATGGTGGCCGGTGCCGCAGCCGGTTGCGTTCGGGATCCCCTACCTGGCTGGTGGTCTCTATCCTTTTCCTGCACCGTTGTGTAAGTTGGACTTTCTCAGTATAAAACTCAGGAGTCCGCTCCTGGCTGGATGTGGCCTAAGGAGCCGTGCCCGCAGACGTTGGCCCGTGGGATCTATGGGCCCTGGTGGTCACCTCTTATCCCTAATCGGTGGGCTGTTGTCTTCTATGAGGGACTTTGGGTGGGACATGACCTCTAGTCCTGGCCTCAATCGGTAAATTAACCAGTTCCACTTGTTTCTGGTTCCGGGCTTCAGGGTCCGAGTACCCCCCTTTGTGCTACGGTTTCCGGGTCGGTTCCCCGTGTCGGTACCGGCGGGCAACAACCCTGGCCCGGTCCACCTCGGTTCCACCGAGCCGTCTTCTCGTCTTCTGCTGACAGAGACCACCGTCTGCCTCCTAGCCAAGGCACCAGGGCTCCTACCCTGGCACCGCTCAACTTGGACTTGACTGCTGGAGCTACCCCTAGCTCCAGCCCACACTCCTCTCCAAACTGAACTCTCAAGCTTAACTGCCTGTTTTTCCCGCCCTGGGCTGTCTAAACTCCTGGGTGGGCGTGTTCCAACCGCCTGGTCACGCCCACTGGTGTGTCTATCTGTCCCTAAGTGGGGGTGACTAGGGTTTACTGGTTGGCTGTGTGTTTCCTAATGAGGGAAGGTTTTATGCAGGGGCCTATTTGTGGCTACCTGGTTTTGCCAGGGCGTCACAATAGTTTCTGCTTTGACATCACCTCTCTACTAACCAGAATCCCACAATGTCTGTCTGCTATTTCATCCTTCTCTGCGCGATTCCTAAAACTTAACATGGACAAAACAGAATTCATTGTCTTTCCTCCTCCTCACTCATCTCCTCCAACAAGCCTTTCCATCAAACTCGATGGTTGCTTACTCTCCCCAGTCTCACAAGCTCGTTGCCTTGGAGTGACCCTCGACTCTGCTCTATCCTTCAAGCCACACATCCAAGCCCTCTTCACCTCATGCCGATTACAACTCAAAAACATCTCCCGGATCCGTGCTTTCCTTAACCAAGAATCAGCAAAAACATTAGTGCATGCCCTCATCATCTCCCGCCTCGACTACTGCAACCTCCTGCTCTCTGGCCTCCCTTCCAACACTCTTGCACCCCTCCAATCTATCCTAAACTCTGCGGCCCGCCTAATCCACCTCTCCCCTCGCTACTCCCCAGCCTCGCCACTCTGCCAATCCCTTCACTGGCTTCCCATCACCCAACGACTCCAGTTCAAAACACTAACCATGACATACAAAGCCATGCACAACCTGTCTCCTCCCTACATCTGTGACCTAGTCTCCCGGTACCTACCTGCACGCAACCTCAGATCCTCACAAGATCTCCTTCTCTGCCCCTCCCTTATCTCCTCTTCCCACAATCGCGTACAAGATTTCTCCCGTGCATCCCCCCTACTCTGGAACGCTCTACCTCAGCACATCAGACTCTCCCCTACCGTGGAAAGCTTCAAGAGGAACCTCAAGACCCATCTCTTCCAACAAGCCTACAACCTACAATAGCCCTCAGTCCAGTAGACCACTGCGCAACCAGCTCTGTCCTCACCTATCGTACCATCACCCATTCCCTGTAGACTGTGAGCCCTCGCGGGCAGGGTCCTCTCTCCTCCTGTACCAGTCTGTTATGTACTGTTAATGATTGTTGTACGTATACCCTTTCACTTGTAAAGCGCCATGGAATAAATGGCGCTATAATAATAAATAATAATAATAATACTTGCCTCTAGAGGGAAATTGTGAGCTGAGGACCAGGAAGACATTCAGAGAACATTTGCTGAGTGAAAGTTGTGTTGCTTTTCCCTTCCTTGGTCCTGTTTGGTTTCTCCCCTCTGGTCCGTTCCTCATTATTACCTCTTGTTGTTTGGAGTGCTTTGTATGATTGCTGCTTATTTTACCACTGTCTGTCTAATCCTCTCTGTTTTTAATCTAGAGCGGGACTAGCGTTTCTCTCTGTCCTGCGCACTCTACAGGGCTAAGTGTAGGGAAAGATAGGGATAGGCACGTGATTGTCGATGGGGTGAAATAACCCATTTAGGGACATTAGGGAGTGCAGGGATCAGCCTCAGATAAGTTTACGAAGTGACCCTGCTCCCCTTTCCCTAGCACCAGGGCCCACTGTTGTAGCATGTACCCTGTGTGTTGTGGCACTCGCCGGGGGCTACTATGTACCTGGCGGAACCCCGGTAGTCACTGTGTGACAGGAATGGCCCCCACATTCATAATACTCCTCCAACCTTTGTGATCATCCCTGGCACAGAATGACTTAATTTACTCATATCACTAACCAGTACCCCTGCCTGCACAGTGTATTGTATTACTATATAACCATCCTTGTATCTAGGAGCATAGATAAAGAGATCTTTAGAAAAAGTGCAGGGACTAGTTGCAAGAGCATTAGTTCCTGCGCTCATTCCGCCCTCTTAACATGTTAGCACACCCACAGGGGTGTGCTAACATACTATTTAATTTAGCATCATCAGCAGTTGCACGCGTACCTGTGTCCTCTGTCACTACTGATCGTCGTTCCCGAGGTGCTGTACCGCCTCGCGCTCGGCTGCAGCCGAGCCGCTCGGATCCGGGTGATGGGTGGCTCGAGTGCCTCCGGACCCGGGGGTCACGTCTCTCTGAAGGGAGCCTGGCGCTACTGTGACGTCCTGGACTAGCCAGGTAGTCACAGATAGACCCACTGCACAAACACCAGCCCCTAATAAGGTGACAGCAGCCAACCTACAAACCCTTGTCACCTCTCTCAGTGTTCAATGGTCACACCAGGGGGCGGAGCCAGTCGGTTGGCCATGCCCACCGAGGAGTACAGAGGGCCTGAGACAGCAAATAGTGTTCAGTTCCCCGTGGGGAGCACAGTGTTTAGTAGTCAGTCAGTTGAGTTGAGTAGTTCAGTCAGTACAGTGAAGTGGAGTGGAGTTCAAGTGCAGCAGGCCTGTGACGTCAGGTCTGCAGCGACAACACTGACCGGTGCCGGGGTCGTAGCCCTGGTACCGTGGCAAAGAGGCAGACGGTGGTTGCCGCCTGCAGGAGCCGGGAAGACGGTTGGTGGAACCGTAAGGGACCGGGACAGGGTAGTGGTCCGCCGGTACCGAACCGGGGAACCAACTGGAAACCGGAGCACCAGGAGGGGTACTTGTGCTGTTTCTATTTGTCTTAGTTAAAACTGTTATTTAATGTTTTTCATGCTTGTCTCTGCTGCCATCTACTGGTCAGACCTTTCAGCTCCTCTGTTTCTTTTGCCCAGCCCATGGGAGTGTCTGATGACCCTCTTGCATCACATCCTGGTATGTTCATTCCAAACCAGAGTTTGTGAGAACAACATCCCTTACTGGATTGGAGCTACTAGGAGCAAAGTCTTCTGACCACGTAGTAGCTACAGAGGCAAGCATCACTGGAGAATTACAATGCCAAGTACTTGGATTACTGCACTCTGCATGTCCTAACCTTTGGAGAAAATAAACCACCATTGTTTCATCTCAGCATGTGCATGTTTCACTCTGGAGCGCTCTGGTCCTGTCTGCCCCACCTATAGGAAAAACGAAGGTAAGATTTTCACAACCTCTCACAACTACGCACCTTCCATCGCCTTTAAGTGGGGACAGAACAGTCAGAAGACTGCTTAAGAGCTCAATACCCCGGCTACAGATCCCTAAGAACCCTGTAACTTCCCATGTAATCTGCCTAGCAACAAGCCTTGTGCACTAGTCTGCCTGCACAGTGCATGCCTGGACAAGCCTAAGGGGAAGCTCTCCCATCTGCCACGTCCTGTGTCACCTCTGCTTGCATTGTAAGGGGACAGTATATGCACCTGCTGTTTCCCTCTAGCCATACCACTTCTATAGACTTGCAGTACATTATACCTCATTACTGCACATCGCTGCACTGCGAACCCCAAGTTTTGCTAAAGACACCTTGGGAATCTCATCAGGGAGTCCTTGCAGAGCTGCACAACGATTTTTGGACCCCTATTCAAAAGTCAAGTTTCTTAAAGAGACAGTACACCTTAAATCAAAATGGCCGAAAAAGACCTTGGACAGTTCCCCACTGCTGAAATAGATCAAATACAATCTGATACTGTCCATTATGAAGCCCAGGAGGCAGAGCCCACGCTTTCAGCAGACCAAGTTGTCCGATCGAAGCGCTCTTCCAAACCCACGATAAAGGCCACTGAAAACTATCACACTATGAAAGATGAGCTATGTGAACACCTGGAAAAACAGTGGGAACGAGTCACCTATTACATGTCAAGACTTGAATCCTCATCAGGTGATGCCACATGCTTACAAGCCGCTCTGGAACGGCTGAACACAGCTCATGAAAGATACAAGAGAATGTCAACAAGGTACATTACCTTTCTAAAAGACTCTAAAATTGATGAAGCTCTTTCAGACCTAAGCAAGGCAGAAGAGGTAGACAAGGAAAGAGATGCCAAGGTGCAAGATGCCATAGACAAGGCAGAACACCGTATCTCTCACCAGCAAGAAACCAGATCACACTGATCAACCTCATCTAGACGTTCCTTTCGGTCATCCGGGTCATCATCCTCAAGAAGCTCAGCCCTGAGCGACAGGATACTAGAGGCCCGCATAAGAGCAGAGGAATCCAAGGTGAGACGTTCCTTCACAGAAAGAGAAGTAGAGGAAGAAGCCAAAAGAACAGAAGCAGAAGCCCTTGCAAAAGCAGAAGCCGCTAAAGCAGAAGCCAAAGGGGCAGAAGCAGAAGCCCTTGCAAGAGCAGGAGCCGCTAAAGCAGAAGCCAAAAGGACAGAAGCAGAAGCCCTTTCAAAAGCAGAAGCCGCAGATGCCAAAAGGGCAGAAGCAGAAGCCCTTGCAAGAGCAGAAACCGCTAAAGCAGAAGCCAAAAGGACAGAAGCAGAAGCCCTTGCAAAAGCAGAAGCCGCTAAAGCAGAAGCCCTTGCAAAAGCAGAAGCTGCTAAAGCGTAAGCCAAAAGGGCAGAAGCGGAGGCTCGGATAAAGATTCTTCGGTCACAGATGTAAGAGGAAATTGCGCTAGCTAAAGTGAGACTACTTGAGCAAGCATTGATCCAAGGTCCTGATCCAGCTCACTCGCCACCACTGGAAGCAGACAATCCAGTTGATCGCACAAGAGACTATGTACTGAATCAGTTACCTGTAGCAACCCCGGTTTGCAGTACCGTCCAAGCCGACAACACTGAAACCTCCAACTTACCTCTACCAGTGCCAGTGCCAGTGCCACCTAAAGCACCTGAGCAAATTAATAACAGTCACCAAGAGGTGCCCTCTCAAACACAGTCACCACGGCAAGATGGCAACCAAGTGTTTCCTGACCCACTTCCACAGCTCAAGCAGCGGTCATCAGAATCTACAGAGGCTAAACCACAGCTCAACCCTGCAGCAACGTCATTTTACCCGGGAACATCTCATCCATTCACGCCAGGCAGCCCATACGCCCCAGGGGCATCACGAGTCGTTGTGGCAACAAGTGGTGAGAAATCAGATATGTCTGAGTTTGCCAGGTTCATGGTGAGCAGAGAGCTAATCAACACTAGTCTCACGAAATTTGATGATCGTGCAGAGAGCTACAGGGCCTGGAAAGCAACTTTCAAGGCAGCCATTGCCAATCTCAACTTCACTGCAGAACAGGAGCTCGACCTCCTGATCAAGTGGTTGGGCCCAGGCTCTACAAACTGTATCAAGAGCCTCAGAACCGTCTATGTGGGACAAGCAGAAGCAGGTCTCGCTGCTGCATGGCAGAGACTGGAACGCACCTATGGCAGCGCAGAAGCAATAGAGAAAGCCCTATTCAAGAGACTGCAGGACATCCCAAAGATCAACCTTAAAGAAGTCCACAAGCTTCAAGACCTAAGTGATCTGCTCATGGAGCTGGAGCTCGCCAAAAGAGATCCTCGTCTGTCTGGGCTGTGCTACCTGGATACAGCCCATGGAGTGAACCCAATCGTGGTGAAGCTGCCATACAGTCTGCAGGAGAAATGGGCAACGTCAGTCTCAAGGTACAAAAGAATGCATGACGTCACCTTTCCCCCATTTATTCAGTTCTGCAAGTTCATCGACGAGCAGGCCCAGATGAGGAATGACCCCAGCCTCGACTTCCTAGAGTTCAAAACTTCGGCAGCTGCAACATCATCATCAAGGTATGAAGGTGCCATACACAAACGCAGAGACATTAAGAACACTGTGAGTGTTAGGAAGACTGAGCTACCATCACCTGCAGCACGCACAGATAAACAGAACACCATCTCATCACGAGATAAGTCTTTCAATCAAGAATGTCCCATCCATAAGAAACCGCATTCACTGAACAAGTACAGAGGGTTTAGATCCAAAACCCTACAGGAGCGCAAGAAAGTCCTCACAGAGCTTGGGATCTGTTTCAAATGCTGCGCATCACTTGAGCACATGGCCAAGGACTGTAAATCCATCGTCAAGTGTGAGGAGTGTCATAGTGAAAAACATGTTTCAGCCATGCACCCAACCCAGCTAGCTAGAGACACACCGGCTGCAGTCACCACCACTCCCACTCCAAGTCATGGCGGGGAGTCCAAGAATCAAACTGACACCACCACAGCCGTCTCCTGCTCATGCTCAGAGGTATGGGGAGAGGGCCAAACACAGCAATGTTGTGCCCGAATATGCCTCATCAAGGTTTATCCCGAGGGACATCCAGAAAAGGCAATGAAGGTGTATGCCATCATAGACGACCAAAGCAACCGGTCCCTGGCAGGAACCAAATTCTTTGAAGCCTTCGGAATTAATGGACCATCAGAACCCTACACCTTGAACACCTGCTCGGGTCGCATAGAGACTAGCGGCAGAAGAGCCCAGGGATTCATTGCTTCTCCTATCAATGGGAAGACTGAAATACCTCTACCAACGCTCGTTGAATGTGACCAAATACCCAGCCACAGGAATGAAATTCCTACCCCAGAAGCTGCATTTCATCAACCACACCTAAGACACCTCGCTAGTGTTATCCCACCTCTGGACAATAATGCAGAGATTCTACTCCTGCTCGGCAGAGACAATCTAAGGGTACACAAGGTGCGACAACAGTGTAATGGGCCTGACTATGCACCATACGCCCAGAGACTGGACTTGGGATGGGTAGTCATAGGAAATGTGTGCGTTGATCGATCAGAAATTGATTCCTTCAAGACTTATGTGCATGGAGATGGGCGCACAACCTGCTTAAAGCCATGTCCTCATCACTATGGAGTGAAAGAGAAGTCTCCAGACACAATACAGCTACCTGACGTCGCTTCTTCTCTGCATATCGACAACTTGGGAAGATCAGTCTTTCTCACAACCAAGGACGACGATAAAGTAGCCTTGTCAGTAGAGGACAGAGAATTCATCGGAATAATGGACTGTGAGTTTTCTAAAGACAAAACCAACCATTGGGTCTCTCCATTACCCTTCCGATCTACCAGGGTAAGACTCCCAAACAACCGAGCTCAAGTTCAGACCAGATTTAACTCTCTTCAGCATTCTATGAACAGCAAGCTTGCAATGAGAGAACACAGCGTCGCCTTTATGGACAAGGAAGTCTGCAACAACCTAGCAGAACCTGCACCAGCCGAACTGAATCCAGCAGATCACGCAACTAGACCTACGTCTATAAGTTCTTTTGCTAACTCTTCTTGGCTTACAGGTACAGAGTTCCTGCTGAGACAGTCAGAAGAAGGTGTCCAGGAAGCCTTCAGCATCCTAGATCCAGACAACGATCAGATGTCCGAGCTGAAGTCAATACCCTGGCCACCAGTGCAGAAAAAACTTCCAACTTCGGTTGCCAACGTTTTGAACGTTTCTCCAGCTGGATGAGGCTCGTCAGGACTGTCGCTAGGTTAGTGCACATCGCCAGATGCTATCATACGGACCTTAAAAACAAAGACTGTCATCGCTGGCATGTCTGCCACAAACCCCTTTCTGCTGAGGACATCTCCTATAGCGAGTCCCTCATAATACGCCACCTCCAACAGAGTGAATTCGCCATAGAATGGAAGTGTTTATACAACAAACAGCAGATTCCATTAAGAAGTCCTCTCGCCAATTTAAACCCAGTCATCGACAGTTTCGGCTTACTGAGAGTTGGTGGTCGTTTAAATCAGGCTCATCTTGGAGTTGCAGAACAAAATCCTCTCATCATTCCCAACAAACACCATGTTACAGTCTTGCTGATCCGACACCACCATGAAAAGACTGAACACCAAGGCAGGCAAATTACAGAAGGTGCTTTACGGTCTGCAGGCCTCTGGATTATTGGAATGAAGAGACGTGTAGCACAAATACTACACGATTGTGTGCACTGTCGTAAAGCGAGAGGAAAACAACTGTACCAGCAAATGGCTGACTTGCCTACAGACAGACTTTCCACAGAGCCACCTTTCACCTACGTGGGCCTAGACGTTTTCGGACCATGGATGGTGTCCACACGCAGAACTCGCGGAGGCCAAGCAAACAGCAAGCGGTGGGCTGTGTTATTCACCTGCATGAGTGTTCGAGCCGTTCACATTGAGGTGTTAGAGTCCATGGATACCTCCAGCCTAATCAACGCCTTGAGAAGGTTCCTTGCCATCAGAGGACCAGTGAAACAGCTGAGGTCTGACCGTGGAAGCAACTTCGTCGGTGCATGTAGAGAACTGAACATCGACACCAAACCTATCCAAGATCAGCTGGCAGAGAAAGGTTGCACCTGGATCTTCAATCCCCCTCACAGTTCTCACATGGGAGGCTCCTGGGAGAGGATGATCGGGATTTCACGCAACATCTTGAACTCCATGCTAATGGACGTCAATTCCTCAAGACTCACACATGAGACTCTAGTCACTCTTTTAGCTGAAGTCTCAGCCATTATCAATTCAAGACCCCTTGTGCCGGTGACCATGGATCCAGAAACACCAACCATATTGACTCCTACTATTCTTATTACCCAAAAAACTGACAACGCGGTAATGCCCAGCGGAGAGTTCACCCACGCGAACACTTATCAAAAACACTGGAAATGGGTTCAATACTTGGCTGACTACTTCTGGAACCGATGGAGGAAGGAATACCTCACCATTCTTCAAGGAAGAAAGAAGTGGCGACATCCCAAGCCGAACCTCAAGGAAGGAGACCTAGTCCTCATGAAAGATCAGACCACAGAAAGGACTGACTGGCCTATGGGACTAATTACTAGGATACTGTCTAGTCAGGACGGCAATGTTCGGAAGGTGGAGCGAAAGGTCATCAGGAAAGGTGAGACGAAGACCTTTGCAAGGCCAATCCACAAACTTGTTCTGCTGTTGCTCATAGAGAGCTACGGGATGAACGCTACCGGACCTGAACTTTGAGCCATCCTTCTTGTTTTGGACTCAATTGAGCTTGTTTTTGCATTTAACATGCCTTTCCCTTCAGGTTGTATTATGGACTTAATAGTGAAATCCCCAAAGTGAATTTCAGACGGGGAGTGTGCTGTTTCTATTTGTCTTAGTTAAAACTGTTATTTAATGTTTTTCATGCTTGTCTCTGCTGCCATCTACTGGTCAGACCTTTCAGCTCCTCTGTTTCTTTTGCCCAGCCCATGGGAGTGTCTGATGACCCTCTTGCATCACATCCTGGTATGTTCATTCCAAACCAGAGTTTGTGAGAACAACATCCCTTATTGGATTGGAGCTACTAGGAGCAAAGTCTTCTGACCACGTAGTAGCTACAGAGGCAAGCATCACTGGAGAATTACAATGCCAAGTACTTGGATTACTGCACTCTGCATGTCCTAACCTTTGAAGAAAATAAACCACCATTGTTTCATCTCAGCATGTGCATGTTTCACTCTGGAGCGCTCTGGTCCTGTCTGCCCCACCTTTAGGAAAAACGAAGGTAAGATTCTCACAACCTCTCACAACTACGCACCTTCCATCGCCTTTAAGTGGGGACAGAACAGTACTCAGACCCAGAACGAGGTCCAGAAGCCACTGGACCAAGTTGAATTTACTGATTGAGGTCTGGACCTTAGGTCCTTTCCTGTCCCAAGACCCGAAAGACGGCAACAGCCCACCGAGGGGGATAGAAAGCCACCGCACAGGCAGAGAGATCCCACAGGCCAGCACCTGCGGGCAAACAGGTTCCCCGACACACATAAAGCCGGGGAGCGGAGTACTACCGTTGCTGAAGCATAGGCAGTCAAGTTCTAAAAAAAAGAGGTGCAGGAGAAAGGCGGGAACCACCAACCTGGTGGGGGACCAGACGGAGCCGGCTGCGGGCACCGACCACTATCCTTTTTTGGATGCAATGACGTCGCTAAAGATGCTGGATGTACGTCACGGAATCCGTGACCCCGGCGATATATCGTTGCGTGTAACGGGGGCCTTTACTCTCTTTCAAAAAGCTGGAGATTGCAAGAACACAGAGGAGGAGAAAGTTCCACCATAGTCCCCTTGACCACTCATATTTACTTCCATCAGGTTGGACAATTGTTCTCCCCTTTGACTCTGCCATCTCACCCTCGTGTAGGGCCTCCAAGAACCCCCTCTAGACCTAAACTTATGTCTATTGTATTATAATCTGCTTTTTTCATATCTGAGGTCTCCCGATTGGAGGATAAGATATCAGTGTAATGATTAGTAGGCTTAAGGCCGCTTTACACGCTGAGATATCGAGACCGATATCGCTAGCGTGGGTACCCGCACCCATCGGTTGTGCGACACGGGCAAATCGATGCCTGTGGCGCACAACATCGCGCGGACCCGTCACACTACTTACCTGCCCTGCGACGTCACTGTGACCAGCAAACCGCCTCCTTTCTAAGGGGGGCGGTTCGTTCAGCGTCACAGCGACGTCACAGCAGCGTCACTGAACCGCCGCCCAATAGAAGCGGAGAGGCGGAGATGACGGGACGTAACATCCCGCCCACCTCCTTCCTTCTGCATTGCGGGCGGGATGCAGGTAAGGAGAGGTTCCTCGTTCCTGCGGCGTCACATGTAGCGATGTGTGCTGCCGCAGGAACGACTAACTATATCGTTACTGCAGCAGAAACGATATTCGAGAATGGACCCCCATGTCACCGATGAGCGATTTTGCACGTTTTTGCGACGATGTAAAATCGCTCATTCACAGGTGTCACACGCAACGGCATCGCTAAAGCGACCGGATGTGCGTCACAAATTCCGTGACCCCCAACGAGATCGCTTGAGCGATGTCGCAGCATGTAAAGCGGCCTTTAGAGGTGTGTAGACTGTAGGCCTTCTTGTCCCTAAAATCATTAAGAGCCATAAGAAATTGTTTGTTTTATGTTTTTTTAGAATATTTTGATATTTCTCTGTGTTGTTCAGTAGAATGGCCTCTCTCCTACATGATTTCTGCCCAAGTTCATCCAATTTTTTTTGAAGATTCCCTGTAATTCTTTTTCTCTCTCCAATAATATATTCATAAGCCTCACTGAGGAGGCAGTTTATTCTTTTTTCCAGAGTATAAGCAAGTCAGGAGTTTGTAACCTAAGGGCTGTGTAAGGGCTCATGCGCTCGTTACTACAGAATATTCTGCAGCGATTTCACAGCACATGTGCGCGTCAAATCGCTACAGAAAGACTGCATAATGAATGCAGTTATTTTGTTAAAAAAAGCCGATTTCATGCGCTATGGCTGCTGCCCCCACCATAGACAGAGGGAGCTGCATCCAGAACTCAGAAATAATTGACATGCTGTTTTTATGAACGCATGAATTTGGGTCAACATTTTAGCACCCAAATCGCTGCGTTCATAAAAGCATCGTGTGCACGTCTCATGCACAATCTACATAGATTGTGCAGGGGACGCAGGACGCAAGCATTTACGCTGCAGTGCAATACGCAGTGTAAATGCATGCTATTACGCGACGTGCGCATGAGCCCTTAATGCTAACACAGCGGTCTCTAGGAACTATATCCTGCTTAGGCTATGTTCACACACTGCATTTTTCTTAACCACAAAGATGCAGCGTTCTTGGCCCCAAAAAACGCACCCGCTGCAAAAATGCTTAAAAAAATGCGTGCATTTTTGCAGCGTTTTTACCGCATTTTTCCCAACGTGTTTTTTAAGTCAAATCTATTGACCGGAGGGCTCAAAAACGCTTGTAAAAACACAAAAAGAATTGGCATTCTGCATCTTCAAAAACGCAGCCAAGATGCAGCCAAAAAAAGATGCCCATTGTGGACAGCAAAATAGAAATCTCATAGACTTTGCTGGGAGAAGGAAATGCATGCATATAGGTGCATCTTTGTGAGCTCAAAAATGCACCAAAAACGCAGTAAGGCTATGTGCGCACTTTGCTTTTTTTTTTCATGCGTATCAGCAGCGTTTTGAGCTGCAGCATTTTAAAACAAAATTGCATGCGTTTTGATTTCCATGCAAAGTCTATGGATAATAGGGCTTTCTTGTGCGCACGATGCATTTACAAACGCTGCATTTTAGTTGCAGAAAATTTGTCAAAATCCCTGCGTTTGAAGAAGCAACATGTCAATTGTTTTTGCCATTTTGGCAGCGTTTTAATAACACTGAAGTCAATGAGAAATGTCTAAACGAATATTTTTCAAGAAAGAATGCGTTTCACTTGCTTTTTACTAGCAATCTGCATGTGTTTTTGACATAATAAACGCAGGTCTTTCGGTCTCTCTCTCACTGTCGGTCGGTCTCTCTCTATGTCTCTATCTCTCTGTCCATGTCGGTCTCTCCCTCTCACCCCCTCTCTCATACTCACCGATCCACGATCACCGGCGCGGCGCTGCACGGCGTTCACATTGTGGCAGCTTCTCCTCTTGAAAATGCCGGACGCTCATTAATCCCATCACGTATTCCCTGCTTCCTCTGCCCACCGGCGCCTATGATTGGTTGCAGTCAGACACTCCACCACACTGAGTGACAGCTGTTTCACTGCAACCAATCACAGCCGTCGGTGGGCGTGTCTATATCGAGCAGTTAAAAAAATATATAAATAATTAAAAAATAAAACGACGTGCGGTCCCCCCCAATTTGGATACTAGCCAGGATAAAGCCACACGGCTGAAGGCTGGTATTCTCAGGATGGGGAGCTCCACGTTATGGGGAGCCCCCCAGCCTAACAATATCAGCCAGCAGCCGCCCGGAATTGCCGCATCCATTAGATGCGACAGTCCCGGGACTCTACCCGGCTCATCCCGAATTGCCCTGGTGCAGTGGCAAACGGGGTAAAAGGAGTTAAAGGCAGCAGGCCATAGCTGCCACTAAGTCCTAGGTTAATCATGGCAGGTGTCTCCCCGAGATACCTTCCATGATTAACCTGTAAGTTAAAGAAAATAAACACACACATCCAAAAAATCCTTTATTTGTAATGAAAGACCAAAAAAAACAAACCTCTTTCACCAATTTATTAATCTCTCAAAAACACCTCCAGGTCCGACGTAATGCACGCAAGGTCCCACGACACTTTCAGCTATGCTACATCGGAAGCTGACAGGAGCGGCAGTAGAACACCGCCGCTCCTGTGAGCTCCATGCAGCAACTGAAGTGAGTCACGCGATCAGCTGTGCTGTCACTGAGGTTACTCACGGCCACCACTCTCAGGTGGAGGACTGTAGCTGTGGCCACGAGTAACCTGAGTGAAAACACAGATGATTGCGCGGCTCACTGCAGTCACTGAGGGGATTTGCGATCACAGGTGAGTCCTTCATGTGTGACTGCAAATCAAGCCGCGGCACATGCACAGAGCCGCGCGATCACAATGAAGTCGGGTGAAGTTCATCCGAGTTCATTCTGATCGAGCGGCACTGTCTCGCAGCCAGCCATGCTCTTTTTGACAGTGCGGTCCCACTCGGCTTTTCTGCAAGTCTATGGGGATGCAGCAGAGCCGAGTGGGACCGTACTGTGAAAAATGTGCGTTCTGGATGGTTTTCCCACTCTGTCTATGGCAGAGCAAGCATCCAGAACGCATGAATTCTGCAGGAATGTGCGCACGTTGCGTTCCGCCGAATGCGTCTCACAACGCAGCTTTTTCGGCTGCGTTCTGAGATGCACAGGCAGCGACTTACACGCTGCGGAATAGAACGGAACGTGCGCACATGGCCTAAGGGTATGTGCCCACGTTGCGTTTTTTCATGCTTTTCAGCAGCGTTTTCAACTGCACCTTTTTAATGCCAAAATGCATGTGTTTTGATTTTCCAGCAAAGTCTATGAGAAATTTCTAAACTCTGCGTGAAATTTGCATATTTTGGGCAAAACTCTGCGTTTAAAGAAGCAACATGTCAATTGTTTTTGCCATTTTGGCTGCGTTTCCCATCCATTCAATTTAATACAAAACTGCAGCATTTCTAAAAGCACTGGAAAAACACTAAAAACTCATGAAAACAGCAAGGTGCGCATAGGCTACTTTCTTTGCGTTTAACATGCATTTTTAAAGCCAAAAGCATTGCCCTTTCTGCCAGAGGATGCTTTTTGAACTGCAACTACCTCGACGCAACGTGGGCACATAGCCTAAAAGATGCAGCGTGTGAACATAGCCTTCATATAGTTTTCCAAAGCCTTGATTTCCAACCAAGCCCTCAAGCTTTCAGTGTAGCAATCCTGCAGATCCCTAAAAATCATTTTCAATTAGGGAGTCATCTGTTGAGAACGCCCATTCAGCGTCATCGAAGAAACTGTCAAAATTAAGTGGACCCGAAAAAAAGCCTGACTTAACCCCTTTACCCCCGGGCGATTTTCCATTTTTCCGTTTTTTTTCACTCCCCTTCTTCTGACAGACGTAACTTTTTTATTTTTCTGTTAATCTTACCATATGAGGGATTTTTTTGTGGGACAAGTCTACTTTTAAATGAAACCACAAGTTTTACCATATAGTGTACTGGAAAACGACAAAAAAATTCCAAGTGCAAAAAAAGTTCAAAAAAGTGCTATTTGCATGATTGTTTTTGGGATAGTTTATTCACTGTGTTCACTATATGGTAAAACTGAAGTGTCGGTGTGATTCCTCAGGTCAGTACGAGTTTGTAGATATCAAGCATGTATAGGTTTACTTTTATCTAAGAGGTTAAAAAAAAATCAGAGGTTTGTCCCAAACAAAATTGCGCACTTTTTGTGCCATTTGCTGTGATCCGTAGCGGTCTCATTTTTCGGGATATATGGCTCAGTGATAGCTTATTTTTTGCGTCTTGCACTGACGTCTTTAAGAGTACTATTTTTGTGCAGAAGCGCCGTTTTGATTGCCTATTTTGCGCAAAATTCATGGAGACCAAAAACGTAATTTTGTCGTTTGGAATTTTTTTGCCAATACACTGTTTACCAGTCAGAAGACTTGATAGATCGGGCATTTCTGAACACGGCAATACCAAATATGTGTATATTTTTTATTTTTTTAACTCTTTAATTTTCAATGGGACGAATGGGGGTGATTTGAACATTTAGGGTTTTTTTTTTTTTTATTTTTCTAAAACTTTTCTTTAACTTTTTTTTTAATTTTATTAGTCCCTTTATGGGACTAAAAGGATCAGCAGTCTGATCGCTCATTCTTTCTTGTAGATCAGAGCATTGCTCTGATCTGCACAAAAGCATCTCTCCTTAACTGACTCATCATACTGTAGCTACAGGAGTCATCACATGACCCTGTGCTACCATCAGATCCACGTGATCACATCACATGACTCCCGATAGAGCTGGGTAAGTGAATGCTTACTAGTGAGGAGCAGTCCGGCTCTTTTTGGTCATCTGGTTCCCACGGCTCCGCTCACCAAAAAGAAATGGCTTTTGGCTCGTTCATGGACTCCTATTAAATATGTGTTCACCGCAGGTGAACAAATATTTAAACTTGTGTTAATGCCGCCAAAACCACGCCAACCCGCGGCCCACCCCCAAGGGCCAATTAATTTGCCGAGTGGGCGGGGGTTTGCTCAGGTGGGTGGGGTTTCACAAACCAAACACTCAAATTTTACACCCAGTGAGAGCCGTTAAGAAAATATAGTGGCTCTCACTGGGGATCCGGCTCCTGTCAGTCACAACAGGTAGTCGGATCGTTCGCGACCGACACATCACTAATGCTTACGGCGGCCCGCTGTTACATTGCGCTATGACATTGTGACAGCGCGCTGTAAGGGGTTAACATGCATGAGTAGGTAGCAAATCCACTCGTGCTTGAGAGCCGCACATGTCAGCTGTTCAAATCAGCTGACATGCAGAGATCGCTGCAGACTGCCCGTGGCAGCAGGCAGGGATTAACCTGACATGATCCATGATGTACCTAGTATGTCATGTGTCGTGAAGAGGTTAAAACATATAAACTGACAAGTTTCATTTAACAGAATTTAATAAGCTATAAAGCAGGGGTGGGGAACCTCCGGCTCGCGGGCCGTATGCTTCCTGCAAAGACTTTTTCTGTGGCCCCAGAGCTGATTCCCATTGACTGCAGTGCTGGGGCTGCTGGCCCTTGAAAACCCTGCACGGTGTGTTCAATGCTGAACGCACCTGAAGGACTACGTCCCCACGCTGGCACTGGCTACATGAGGACATACTTTGTAGGCGGTGTATAGGAGGAGCGACTGCCCCCTCATCCCCAAGGTCCTACTGTGCCCGGCAGCAGCGCTGTCTGTGCCCAGCGGCAGCGCTCACTGTGCCCGGCAGCAGCGCTCACTATGCCCGGCAGCAGCGCTCACTGTGCCTGGCCTCCCCCAGGTCTGCTTGTGCTCCCAGCCTCCCCCATGTCTGTCGGTGTCCCCAGCGCTCTCTGTGCCCCTAGCGCTCTCTGTGCCCCTAGCGCTCTCTATGCCCCCAGAGCTCTCTATGCCCCCCAGTCTCCCCAGTGATCTCTGTGCCTTGAGCCTCCCCCAGAGCTCTCTGTGCACCCAGTGATCTCTGTGCCCGAGCCTCCCCCAGTGATCTCTGTGCACCAAGTGCTCTCTGTGTCCCCAGCTTCCCCCAGCGCCCTCTGTGCCCTCAGCCTCCCCCAGGTCTGTCTGTGCCTCCAGCCTCTCCCATCGTTTTCTGTGCCCCAGGGCTGTCTATGCTCCCAGCGTCCCCCAGGCCTGTCTGTGCCCCTCTGGCATCCTCCAGGGCTGTCTGTGCCCCCAGCTATGTATATACCCCCAGCAATGTTTGTGAACCCAAGCTATGTCTGTGCAACCCAGTGATATGTATATACCCCCAGTGATGTCTGTGCCGCCCAGTGATGTATGTACCCCTAGTGATGTCTCTGCCCCGCTGTTCTCCTAGGGATGTACAGTATATACCTCCCAGCCCTCCCCAGCAATGTTTATGCCCCCCAGCTATGTCTGTGCTCCCCATCAATGATGTATCTACCCCCTGTGATGTCTATGCCCACAGCCACATCTATGTCCCACAGCTTTTCTAGTGATATATACTCCTCCCAAGTGATGTATTTGCACTCAGCATCTTCTTTGATGTCTATGTCCCCCAGCCTCCCTAGTCATGTGTATGTCCCCCAGCCTCCCCAGTGATCTATATTCCTCCCAACCCTCCCCTGTGATGTATATACCCCATCCCCTCCTGTGATGTATATACAGCAGTCCCAGCCAACTCAAACCTGGAAAAGCAGTTGTGAAAAGCAACAAGATCAATATCGCCTAATATTACAGCTGCACCAAAGACTAGAAGCTCCAGCCACCACCACAGTGAGTACATTCTTTGACCAAATATATTAGGGTAATTTTGAAGTTGATAGTTTTGTGCGGCCCCCGAAGGTTGGTAGAAATTTCCAAATGGGCCCCTGCAGAAAAAAGGTTCCCCACCCCTGCTATAAAAGGGATCTAAAACATACAAAATATTCCAATAAAATTGTCAACTTTAATAGATATGCATTAAAAACATGTATAATGAACCGATGCGGGGTTAAATTTCTAAACATAAGAGCCTAGAACATCGCTAGCCTGTTCAGACACATGGTAGACTGGATACACGAAACTAGCTGCTACTCAGGTATCCATCTGGAAAGACAGCTAGCTGCCCCTTGGGACCTGACAGTGTTTACCACACTAAATAAGCCAAACTCCCACATACGCTAAATCCTCCCTATAATGTGCTGGAAAATAGTCAGGGAAGCATTGCAACTTCCCTTCCAAATTTCTAAACATATGCCAATATTTGGACACCCTGAATTCCCTAAGGGACCAGAAACCCAGAGAGTAATGGGCAGGCAACTTATAACATGAGAAAAGCAGGAAATATTATGCATATGGAAGAGAAATGTTGGATGAACCCTCAAGAAATTATGGTCAAATTCCAGCTGGATAATAAACACTTCCTACAGGTCATGCAGATTCAATCCTTCTGCCTTTCCAGATTTCGACGGTTAGATAATAAAGCTTAGACGATATATCAATCCCAGCACCCAGAATGTGACCATTTCCTCGTTGTATAATATTATAAGACACAAATTTCTGAAATTAGAACAGAACAAGATGTTTAAGACATGGGAGAGATGGTCTGCAGACAAAGATATTGCAGAGACAAAAGGTGGTAACTAGTTAAAAAAAAAAAAGGATCCTATGTGAGAGATGGAGGGAGACCTTTGTAAACTCATGTACCCAACACTGTACGGTTTCAATATTCTGCCTTCTCTCAGGTATCCCGATAGGATTACATCATGCCCAAGTGCGGTCCGCCTTCAACGAGCCTTTGGTACGGGGTATGGGAATACACAGCAGTAATAACATACTAGAAAAGGGTCGGAGATTGTCACGCTCCCCGGGTCCCCTGCTCTGTTCCCCGGCTCACCTGCCACGCTCCCCGGCTTCCCTGCGTCGCTCCCCGGTTCTTCTGTCCGGTCTCCGCCGCTCCCCGGTCTCCAGCCTCCATTGCTTGCGGTTCCCAGGCGTCCTGGTCCCCGCTCCCGGCGCCCGTCGGCTTCTCAGCCCCAGCCCGGCTCTGCTGCTTCCTCCTCACCGCTCCCTGCCCTGGCTTCTGGCACCCGGGCCTCGCGCATGCGCATTAGGGCGCGCGCGCGGTCATTGACCCTTTCTTAAAGGGCCAGCGTCCACTAACAGGAAATTGGGCACACAGGTACAGGGTATAAAGGGGTTAAGTGTCCAAGTGGGCGGGGCCTGTTCTTCGTGTTTCCCAAGCTAGAAGTCAGGTCTCCTTGTGTTCCTGTGAGATACTCACCTCTCTCTCTTCTAGAGCCGATCCTGCTTCGCCATCCGGTCCTGCCGAATCCCGAACCCCGAACGCTGCCTATCTGCCATCCTGACAGTCCGTTCCATCTCTGATCCCTGCGGTGACCCGTCTGCTCGCTCCATCGGTTCCGGACTCCGCCTGACAACATCTTGGCCTCCGAACCTGAGCTCCGTCACCCGGACTACCATCAGTGACTCCGTGGTCCCAGGGACTTCTGCATTCTCCTCTTGTACACGGACTGTTCTGCTACCTGTAGTGCTCCAGCTACCGGACCCCTTACCATCATCAAGGAGTTCGGCCCAGTGGATCCACCTCCTGGGTCTGCCCGTCCACCTGGCCCTAACAGAGATCCGGTCCAAGCATGCTGGGGAGTGAAACTCCTGCAAATGCCTCAGTCTTTGCTCTTTCATCAATTAAGACCTCCTGAAACTCACCCCACGAAGGGTAATATAAAGATCCCTAAAAACATTCACACATTTTTAATTGTAGCTCTGCGTAATTTATTTGGCGAGTGGCTTAAACCAAACACCCCAAGAATGGTGTCGGTAATATCTCACATGAAGCACCTACTGAGAATCGAACTAATAAAGGCGGAGAGAAGCAAGGAAAATTAGAAGGGAAAGTCTTTACGATGTTGAAAAAAATTATTGGTTTTCATTATAGCTCTCACACGCCCCTGTACTATCAGGTTGTCACAGGGTACTGCACAAGCTGCCCTTCCATGCAGTATTCCGCCTCCCTCTTGGTTCTGGGTCCCTAACTAAATGGTGTTGCCTCCAACAGCAAATCAAATCCTAGATACACCCTGCATCACACCCACCAGACACACCAGTGGATGGCTTGAGTGGAATAGAGTCGCCCACTTGGGGGGTTAACGAGGGTAGGTGAGGACTGTAGTCAGTGAGTGAGTGGAGAGGAGAGTTGAAGGAAAGAGGTTGGGAAGTAGTCCTCGAGTTGCGAGGAGCTCAGAGGAAGTCAGGAGTGGTGACTCCTGAAGTAACTGCCTAGGTTGCAGACAGTGGTCTGGGCCTAGAGGAGTCGGACCCCCGGTTGCAGGGGATTGTGGCAAGGGGCCTGGAACTGTCGAGGAGGACAGCCGGCAGCCTAGCACTATCACCGGTCCGGGTCCGAAGGCACGACAGGGTACACGGACCCTAGGTCGGGGAGTAGCTTCAGGCAACCCGACAATTCACCTGAGGACAATGGAGCCTTTAAGATTTGTTCCCACCTGCTCCAGAATCGGGGCATTAGCACAACGAGGGGGATAGGACTTTCCAAATCCCAAATGGTCCAGAAAATCCCAAGCGTGAGCCGTGAGAGTAAGCTCCCATACTTAGCCATAGTAGGGAGTGGGGCCCGGCTAGTTCTATGCTACCGGACCCACAAGTTGAAGTCAAACTAAATACCAGGAGGCAGGTCATGGATTACCAGGCAGCACCATTGGGAGGGCACCCGGACGAGCTCCCCTCAGAGGCAGCGGTACCCAGAGACTTGGTTTACCCGGTTGTCAGTGTCTGCTTATGAACTGAGTGAGTACGAGAGTGACCCCTGCACCCCATGGCACCCCTCACTGAGTCCCAGGGCATCCCCCCTACCCATGGAGAGTTACAACACCTTGCTGCCCCAGTTCATCACCCCGGGTACTCCCAACGGCAGCAGCGGTACTCCCCAGATTACCATACACCACGGGTGGCATCACAAACTACAGTCAGGGCCAGAAATATTTGGACAGTGACACAAGTTTTGTTATTTTAGCTGTTTACAAAAACATGTTCAGAAATACAATTATATATATAATATGGGCTGAAAGTGCACACTCCCAGCTGCAATATGAGAGTTTTCACATCCAAATCGGAGAAAGGGTTTAGGAATCATAGCTCTGTAATGCATAGCCTCCTCTTTTTCAAGGGACCAAAAGTAATTGGACAAGGGACTCTAAGGGCTGCAATTAACTCTGAAGGCGTCTCCCTCGTTAACCTGTAATCAATGAAGTAGTTAAAAGGTCTGGGGTTGATTACAGGTGTGTGGTTTTGCATTTGGAAGCTGTTGCTGTGACCAGACAACATGCGGTCTAAGGAACTCTCAATTGAGGTGAAGCAGAACATCCTGAGGCTGAAAAAAAAGAAAAAATCCATCAGAGAGATAGCAGACATGCTTGGAGTAGCAAAATCAACAGTCGGGTACATTCTGAGAAAAAAGGAATTGACTGGTGAGCTTGGGAACTCAAAAAGGCCTGGGCGTCCACGGATGACAACAGTGGTGGATGATCGCCGCATACTTTCTTTGGTGAAGAAGAACCCATTCACAACATCAACTGAAGTCCAGAACACTCTCAGGGAAGTAGGTGTATCTGTCTCTAAGTCAACAGTAAAGAGAAGACTCCATGAAAGTAAATACAAAGGGTTCACATCTAGATACAAACGATTCATCAATTCCAAAAGTAGACAGGAAAGAGTTAAATTTGCTGAAAAACACCTCATGAAGCCAGCTCAGTTCTGGAAAAGTATTCTATGGACAGATGAGACAAAGATCAACCTGTACCAGAATGATGGGAAGAAAAAAGTTTGGAGAAGAAAGGGAATGGCACATGATCCAAGGCACACCACATCCTCTGTAAAACATGGTGGAGGCAACGTGATGGCATGGGCATGCATGGCTTTCAATGCCACTCGGTCACTTGTGTTTATTGATGACATAACAGCAGACAAGAGTAGCCGGATGAATTCTGAAGTGTACCGGGATATACTTTCAGCCCAGATTCAGCCAAATGCCGCAAAGTTGATCGGCCGGCGCTTCATAGTACAGATGGACAATGACCCCAAGCATACAGCCAAAGCTACCCAGGAGTTCATGAGTGCAAAAAAGTGGAACATTCTGCAATGGCCAAGTCAATCACCAGATCTTAACCCAATTGAGCATGCATTTCACTTGCTCAAATCCAGACTTAAGACGGAAAGACCCACAAACAAGCAAGACCTGAAGGCTGCGGCTGTAAAGGCCTGGCAAAGCATTAAGAAGGAGGAAACCCAGCGTTTGGTGATGTCCATGGGTTCCAGACTTAAGGCAGTGATTGCCTCCAAAGGATTCGCAACAAAATATTGAAAATAAAAATATTTTGTTTGGGTTTGGTTTATTTGTCCAATTACTTTTGACCTCCTAAAATGTGGAGTGTTTGTAAAGAAATGTGTACAATTCCTACAATTTCTATCAGATATTTTTGTTCAAACCTTCAAATTAAACGTTACAATCTGCACTTGAATTCTGTTGTAGAGGTTTCATTTCAAATCCAATGTGGTGGCATGCAGAGCCCAACTCGCGAAAATTCTGTCACTGTCCAAATATTTCTGGACCTAACTGTACATACCAATTCCCCTGTAAATATCCCCCCTTATATTTGAGTGGCCGCACGACCCCTGGGTCCGGAGACCCTCGAGCCACAGTGAACCTGGATCCGAGCAGCTCGGCTGCTTCCACAGGGGCGGCACACTACTATGGGATGATATTCTTGATTGAGCATAATAGATAAAACATAGTAGAAGGAGAGATACTTATTCCCTGACTATCACACTTTTTCTTTTCTTCCTGTTTTATTCTATTTTCTATCCCTCTTATATATGGTACTAGAAGGTGGCCCGATTCTACGCATCGGGTATTCTAGAATTTACGTATTGTGTAGTTCATGTATGATTTTTGTTATATATATATATATATATATATATATATATATATATAGATGTTGTTGTGTGTAGTTACCAAGTGTTTGTGTAGGGGCTGTACATGTTCTGGGTGTTGTCTGGGTGTGACGGGGGGTGAGAGCGGTGTTGTATGTGTGTTGCGTGTGTTGCGTTGTTTGTGGAGCGCTGTGTGTCTGTAGCGTTGTGTGTGTGTTGCGCGGTTTGTGTGTGTGTGGTGTGTTTTGGGGGGAGGTATGTTTTGTGCAATGTGTGTGTTGTGTGGTATGTGCGTATATTTGTGTGTACCGCGGTGTTTGTGTGTTGGGTGTTGTGTGTGTGCAGCGTTGTCTGTGTGTGTGGGTGTCTGTGTAGGGCAGTTGTTTGTGGTTCCCAGTGTGTGTGTGTGTGTGTGGTGTGTTGTGCAGTGCGCGCGCGTGTGTGTGTGTGTGTGTGTGTGTTGGGGGGAGGTGCGCACTCCCAAACGTGCTCCATCCCCCATGCAGCGCACTCCCCATCGTGCTCCATCCCCCATGCAGCGCACTCCCCATCGTGCTCCATCCCCTATGCTGCGCACCCCCCATCGTGCTCCATCTCCCATGCTGCGCACTCCCAAACGTGCTCCATCCGCCATGCTGCGCACTCCCAAACGTGCTCCATCCGCCATGCTGCGCACTCCCAAACGTGCTCCATCCGCCATACTCCGCACTCCCCATCGTGCTCCATCCCCGATGCTGCGCACCCCCCCATCATGCTCCATCCCCGATGCTGCGCACCCCCCCATCATGCTCCATCCCCGATGCTGCGCACCCCCCCATCGTGCTCCATCCCCCATGCTGCACCAGCATCAGCCTCTCTGCCCCCAGCATCAGCTTCTCTGCCCCCAGCATCAGCCTCTCTCCTCCCAGCATCAGCCTCTCTCCTCCCAGCATCAGCCTCTCTCATCCTAGCATCAGCCTCTCTCCTCCCAGCATCAGCCTCTCCTCTCTGTCCCCAGCATCAGCCTCTCTCCTCCCAGCCTTCCCAAGCATCAGCCTCTCTCCTCCCACCCTCCCCCAGCATCAGCCTCCCTCTCCCAGCCTCCCCCAGCATCAGCCTCCCCCAGCATCAGCCTCTCTTCTCTCAGCCTACCTCTCCCAGCCTCCCTCCTCCCAGCCTCCCTCAGCATCAGCCTCCCTCTCCCAGCCTCCCCAAGCATCAGCCTCCACCAGCATCAGCCTCTCTCCTTCCAGCCTCCCCCAGCATCAGCCTCCGCCAGCATCAGCCTCTCTCCTTCCAGCCTCCTCCAGCATCAGCCTCCCTCTCCCAGCCTTCCCCAGGATCAGCCTCTCTCCTCCCAGCTTCCGTCCTCCCAGCCTTCCCCAGCATCAGCTTTCCCCTCCCAGCCTCCCTCAGCATCAGCCTTCCCCAGCATCAGCCTCTCTCCTCCCAGCCTCAGCCTCTCTCCTTCCAGCCTCCCCCAGCATCAGCCTCTCTCCTTCCAGCCTCCCTCAGCATCAGCCTCCCCTTCCCAGCCTTCCCCAGGATCAGCCTCTCTCCTCCCAGCCTCCTTCCTCCCAGCCTCCCCCTCCCAGCCTCCCTCAGCATCAGCCTTCCGCTCCCAGTCTCCCCCAGCATCAGCCTCCCCAAGCATCAGCCTCCACCAGCATCAGCCTCTCTCCTTCCAGCCTCCCCCAGCATCAGCCTCTCTCCTTGCAGCCTCCCTCAGCATCAGCCTCCCGTTCCCAGCCTTCCCCAGGATCAGCCTCTCTCCTCCCAGCCTCCTTCCTCCCAGCCTCCCCCTCCCAGCCTCCCTCAGCATCAGCCTTCCCCTCCCAGTCTCCCCCAGCATCAGCCTCCCCAAGCATCAGCCTCCACCAGCATCAGCCTCTCTCCTTCCAGCCTCCCCCAGCATCAGCCTCCCCAAGCATCAGCCTCCACCAGCATCAGCCTCCCTCGTCCCAGCCTCCCCCAGCATCAGCCTCCCCCTCCCAGCCTCCCCCAGCATCAGCCTCTCTCCTCCCAGCATCAGCCTCTCTCATCCCAGCATCAGCCTCTCTCCTCCCAGCATCAGCCTCTCCTCTCTGTCCCCAGCATCAGCCTCTCTCCTCCCAGCCTTCCCCAGCATCAGCCTCTCTCCTCCCAGCCTCCCCCAGCATCAGCCTCCCCCAGCATCAGCCTCTCTTCTTCCAGCCTCCCCCAGCATCAGCCTCTCTCCTTCCAGCCTCCCCCAGCATCAGCCTCCCTCTCCCAGCCTTCCCCAGGATCAGCCTCTCTCCTCCCAGCCTCCGTCCTCCCAGCCTTCCCCAGCATCAGCTTTCCCCTCCCAGCCTCCCTCAGCATCAGCCTTCCCCAGCATCAGCCTCTCTCCTCCCAGCCTCAGCCTCTCTCCTTTCAGCCTCCCCCAGCATCAGCCTCTCTCCTTCCAGCCTCCCTCAGCATCAGCCTCCCCTTCCCAGCCTTCCCCAGGATCAGCCTCTCTCCTCCCAGCCTCCCCCTCCCAGCCTCCTTCAGCATCAGCCTTCCCCTCCCAGTCTCCCCCAGCATCAGCCTCCCCCTCCCAGCCTTCCCCATGATCAGCCTCTCTGCTCCCAGCCTCCTCCAGCACGCCGTGCTCCTCTGCCGACACTCACACACCCGATCGCATCCACTCACACACACCCGATCGCATCCACTCACACACACCCGATCGCATCCACTCACACACACCCGATCGCATCCACTCACACACACCCGATCGCATACACTCACACACACCCGATCGCATACACTCACACACACCCGATCGCATACACTCACACACACAGACACTGACGATATCGCACATACGCGCTCACACTCACAACATCCGGAGATACCACATGCCTCTGGCCATGTGATCCTCCGTCAGGTCCTGGAAGGTCACAACAGCACAGTATCGAGGCCGAGAAGCAAGCGATATCGCCGGATGCTGTGAGTGTGTGGATGCGATGTGAGGTGTGTGTGAGGTGTGTGTGTGAGGTGTGTGTGTGAGGTGTGTGTGAGGTGTGTGTGATCTGATGTGTGTGTATGTTTGTGTGTGTGCTGTTATGTGTGTGCGTGTGGATCTTCCGCCGCAGCAGGACCTTGATGCGCTTGTAACCATGCGAGCATGGTTACCAACGTATCCACACCACTCCCGTGCGAGCGGGGGCCGGGGGTGGGGGTGGGGGGGAGTACAGTACTCACCTCCGTGACAGCCGTGTCAGTTCGGGGAATGCGCGGGGGGAGGAAGGGGGCGGGGCCAGAGCTAGCGTACATTGCGTGAGGGGGGCGGGGCGTGGCGTGGCCGAATTGCCAATGCCTGCAGGGTGCCGGGGCGAGAGGCCAATCTGTGGGGGGGCGGAGCCTGGGCGAGCGGCTGGCCAATCCATGTGGGGGCGCAGCCTGGGCGAGCGGCCAATCCGTGTGGGGGGGCGGGGCCATGGCGAGCCCAGCGGCCAATCAGCTTTGTGTCACCGTAAGGACACAATTTTGGAGCATGACAGACAGACAGATAGACAGACAGATAGACAGACAGACAGACAGACAGAATAAGGCAATTATATATATAGATAAGATATTGGTTGAGGACGGTGCGAGCACATATTTTATCCTGAGAGATATGTAGATTTGCTGCTTGACAAACAAACCTTGTATATAATGTTATAACATCCAATATCATTGTTTTTGCCTTATTCTCTGTTAAGCTTAAAATTTAAATAAAAATTATGTTGTAAAAAAAAACACATCATCTAGGACAACCAAATAGTAACCCCATATCATGGTAATGATGGACACACAGAAGTAATTTAGCTTTCTTACACCCGAGTTTCACATGGAATATATGGTGTGCCTTTTGCCCCCACTCATGTTTATGGTGGTTTTTGAATAACATGTATGGCTGCATTTTTTACATTAAGTGCTACATCTGCATTGCTTGATGTTTTTGTGTTTACTTGGGTGTTGTATGTTAAACTTTTATTGTCACACTGGACCCAAGCGGGGTGACTATGTGGGGAACCCTGCACTGGCCCTCAGAGTAAATGTACCCTGAGCTTTCCCTTAACCCAGAGGTACACTTGAAGTTAGTGAGGTCTGGGCTCCCAGCATGTTCCTGACTCCAGGCCCAGGTGTAACTCCCTCCACACCCACCACCCAGGGGACAGGAGTTAAAGTAGTCACAAAAAACCCAACGACTAGTAAGACAGACAACCAAACTCATGCACACCGGAACAAACACCAGAGGGACCACGAAAAGGTGAACACGAGGTAAATAAAGAAGGGAGAAAGTAACAAAACAATGGGGTCATTCCATACCAAACAACAGCAGCAGCAGCAAACACCTCCGTCACCCTCCAGACCAAGCTCCAGAATGAATTCTAAATTACCGGTGCCCTCTGTAGGGAGCAGAGGGTATGTATCCAGGTTGGGGATGATCATAAGCGGATACACTTGAGCCTAGGTAATGAACCTGCTGCTGGTAAGAAAACTAACATTAACCCCGTATATGCCAAAAGGAAAAAAAGACACATTTAACGTGTCGAGTCACCGATGGTAATAAGAGACTCTGGGACTGAACCTATCAAAGAGAGACGACCGTGACAGTGATGAAACACATGCTATACTGACTTATTATAGTCTATGAATTTTATATTAACTTATTATAGTTCATATTTGTGCTGTGATACTATGTAGCATCTTTTACATTTATTATGTTTCTGAGTAGGGGCATTGCTTAGGGTACGTGACGTTGAGCAGGGGCGCCACTTTGTCTTAGTGATGCCATAACGATAAGGCTTAGGCCTGGTAAGAAGTGCAGTTTCAATACCTCTAAAGCAGACCTGGGCAAGGGGCGGCCCGCGGGCCACATCCGGCCCGCCTACTCTCTGTGACCGGCCCGCCTGGCTCAGGGCGTCCTTGCTGGCCGGTCAGTGATGAGGGCAATCTGACCTGTTGTCCGGAGCTCCAGGCTCCGGGAGGCCCGTGGTCAGATTGCCCTCATCACACGCTGCGTGCCGGGTAGGAAACAGAGGACAGATCCTGCAGCTCCGCACAGTCAGTGCAGGCAGCGGAATGCAGGAATCTCTCCTCTGTTCCCTGTCCGGCACCTTTTTCTGTGACACACGCGCGCCCTGATATCGTCAGTACGGCGCGCGTGTGTCATTTGAAAAGTTTCCGCCCGGCAGCAGAAGACGCTGCAGCGGCGGGGCCCGTACGGAGAGAGGCAGCGGCTCCTAGGAATACAGCGTTGGCGCAGCCTGGGCATGTGAAAGAGAAGCCGCTCAGCGGGGGGCTGGTACGGAGGTGCCTGAGGAGGGGACAATAAGAAGAGAGGTGAGTGGTTACTAGTAACCTGCAGGGACAATGGGGGGCGGGGGGAGGGGGTTAACTGTTGACAAATATTTGGGATGTAGTGGTGTAGTATATGGGAATGTAGTTTTACAGGTGTGGTATATGGGGGGGGTATAGTGGTGTAGTTTTATAGGGGTGTAGTGGTGCAGTATAATACAGGTGTATATAGGGGTCTATATACACCTGTATTATAATACACCCCTATATACACCTGTATTATACTACACCACTACACCCCTATATACACCTGTATTATACTACACCACTACACCCCTATATACACCTGTATTATACTACACCACTACACCCCTATATACACCTGTATTATACTACACCCCTATATACACCTGTATTATACTACACCCCTATATACACCTGTATTATACTACACCCCTATATACACCTGTATTATACTACACCACTACACCCCTATATTCACCTGTATTATACTACACCGCTACACCCCTATATACACCTGTATTATACTACACCACTACACCCCTATATACACCTGTATTATACTACACCCCTATATACACCACCACTACACCCCTATATACACCTGTATTATACTACACCCCTATATACACCTGTATTATACTACACCCCTATATACACCTGTATAATACAGGTGTATATAGGGGTGTAGTGCTGTAGTATAATGCAGGTGTAGTATATAGTGGTGTAGTATAATACAGGTGTATATAGTGGTGTAGTATAATACAGGTGTATATAGGGGTGTAGTATAATACAGGTGTATATAGGGGTGTAGTATAATACAGGTGTATATAGTGGTGTAGTATAATACAGGTGTATATAGGGGTGTAGTATAATACAGGTGTATATAGGGGTGTAGTGCTGTAGTATAATACAGATGTAGTATATAGGAGTGTAGTATAATACAGGTGTATATAGGGGTGTAGTGGTGTAGTATAATACAGGTGTATATAGGGGTGTATTGGTGTAGTATAATACATGTGTATATAGGGGTGTAGTGGTGTAGTATAATACAAGTGTAGTAAATAGTGATGTAGTGGTGCAGTTTATTACAGGTGTAGTATATAGTGATGTAGTATATTACAGGTGTATGTAGAGGTGTAGTGATGTAGTATATAGTGGTATAGTATATAGAGGTGTAGTTTATTACAGGTGTAGTGTATAGGGATGTATATTACAGGTGTAGTATGTGGCGGGTGTAGTGATGTAGTATATGGGGATTGTGTGTGTATGTATGTATACATTGTGTGTATGTGTATATATATTATATGCACACACAGTATATATGCGTGTGTGTATATATATATATATATATATATATATATTGTCACGCTCCCCGGGTCCCGACGTCGTTTCTCACTCACCGCTCCGGTCCCCGGGTCCCCTGCCTCCAGCCACACGTCCTCCTCGGCACCGCTCCCTGCTCTGGCCTCCGGCACCCGGGCGTCACGCATGTGCATTAGGGCGCGCGCGCGGTCACTGACCTCCTCTTAAAGGCCCTGCACTCCCTAACAGGATATTGCATCAGTCAGGGTCAGGTATATTAGGAGCTCCCTGCCTGGAGGGCGTCGCCTGTTCGTCGAGTTCTGCAAGCTAGAAGTCCAGGTCCCCTTGTGTCTTACTCATACTAAAAACTTTGTCTCTCCCGTAGAGCCTGCTCTGCCTCTGTAACCGGTCCCTGAATCCAGTCTTGCCAAGAGGTCCTCCGGTGTCCGTCGGCGGGGAATCCAACCACCGTTTCGGCAGCCTGTGCCTGTCTGGTATCTCCGACTTCACCCAGCTGCCTTCCATCACACCCAGCTAACCCGGATCGCGCCTGAGCTTCCTAACCGTCACCCGTACTGGACTTCCGTAATTATCTCCGAGGACTCTGTGGCTCCAAAGACTCCGTTTTACCCGTTCCCTGTGGGACGCTACCCCGGTTCCGCTAGTACTCCGGCTACCATGTACCTAGGCCCTCTGGTGGGGTGACTGGACAGTCCCTGTATAGGGGTTAGCTCCAGGTTGCCTCACTGGGGGAGTCCGGTACACGGCCCAGAGGATCCACCATCACCCGGACCTAACAGAACGAACAGGCCATGGATCCCGCCGAAGCACTAGCATCCCAACTGGCCGGATTGCAGCAGGAGCTGGTACGTCAGCGAGAGACCCAATCCCGTATGTTGGCCTTCATGACGTCAGTGGACACCCGCCTGAACACACTGCAATCCAGAGCCACGTCCCTGTCCACTTCCGCCACATCCACGGCTTCCGTAGGGACAACTTCTGCGACCTCGCAACTGAGACTAGCCTCTCCGCCTCGGTATGCCGGGGACCCCAAGAACTGCCGTGGGTTCTTGAACCAGTGCTCGCTGCACTTCAAACTGCTCCCACATCTCTTCGCTTCCGACCAAGCTAAGGTAGCCTTCGTCATGTCTCATCTGGAGGGTGAAGCACTGGCATGGATGAACCCCTTGTGGGAGAGGGAAGATCCAGTAACCACCAACATCCAGGACTTCCTGCACACCTTCCGCACCGCGTTCGATGAACCCGGACGTGCTCCTTCATCCGCCTCATCCCTCCTCAGGCTACGCCAAGGAACTTTGACAGTTGGTCAGTATGCCATCCGGTTCCGCACGCTGGCATCTGAGTTGGGGTGGAACAATGAAGCCTTGACTGCCGCCTTCTGGGAGGGGCTTACCGGTCGTATCAAGGACGAGCTGGCCGGCCGAGACGTCCCCTCCACCTTGGACGCCCTGATCGCCCTCGCAACCCGGATAGACCTCCGCTTTCAAGAAAGGTCTAAGGAAATGTCCCGCGAGCGGCGCCCTGTAAGGCACTCCGCTTCTCCACAGAAGCCTATCCTCTCCTCATCCGGGCTCTCTGGCTCCTCCATCCATGAGCCCATGGAGTCCATGCAAGTAGACCAGCTATGGTCCTCCGAGCAGCGTCGAGCGGAACGAGCCGCCAAGGGTCTCTGCTTCTATTGTGGAGACGGCGCACACCAGGTTCGTGCCTGCCCAGAGAAACCGGGAAACTCCAAAGCCTAGGGTTGGTAGGAGAGGCCACCCTAGGTACTGGGAAGCTCTCTGACCCAGTGACATGGACTGTACAGGTGACAACAGGAGAAACCCGCTTCACGGCAGAGGCATATCTCGACTCCGGGGCAGCGGGTAACTTCATCCACCAGGGCACAGTTGACAAGTACCAGTTACCTGTCACCCCGCTGCAGACACCGCTTGTGATAGCCTCTGTGGATGGGGAACCCCTCTCTGACCCCATCCTGTTCGTCACTAAACCTGTGAAACTGCGTATCGGTGCGCTACACAGCGAAGAAATCGCCTTCTATGTTCTGCCATGTATGTCTCATCCGCTTCTGCTGGGTTTACCCTGGTTGCGGGTACATGAACCTACGGTCAGCTGGCGTACTGGAGAAATCATCCGCTGGGGCCCGTCTTGTCATGAGAACTGCCTCCAGTCAGTCCAGCCTGTCCGTCGTCCTCCGGCCCCGGACTCCTTACCTGGTCTTCCTCCAGCCTATTGGTCCTTCGCGGATGTGTTCGATAAAAAGGAGTCGGAGGTATTGCCTCCACATCGACCCTACGACTGTGCCATTGACCTTCTGCCGGGAACCACACCCCCTCGGGGACGGATATACTCTTTGTCCCCTGCTGAGACCCGGGCCATGTCTGAATACATCACCGAGAACCTGGCACAGGGGTTCATTCGAAGGTCCTCGTCCCCGGCTGGTGCGGGCTTCTTCTTCGTCAAGAAAAAAGAAGGCTACCTACAGCCCTGTATCGATTACCGGGGACTAAACCAGATCACAGTGAAAAACAAATACCCCCTGCCTCTCATCCCTGAACTCTTCGATCGGCTCCGGGGAGCCCGTATATTCACCAAATTGGATCTCCGTGGGGCCTACAACCTGGTTCGCATACGCTCCGGGGACGAGTGGAAGACCGCCTTCAACACCCGGGACGGGCACTATGAATATTGCGTGATGCCCTTCGGCCTTTGCAATGCTCCGGCAGTCTTCCAGGAGCTGGTGAACGACGTGTTCAGGGACCTCCTCTATGTCTGTGTAGTCGTATACCTGGACGACATCTTAATCTACTCCCCAAACCTACGTACCCACAGAGAGCACGTGCAGATCGTGCTACAGAGGCTGAGGAAGAATCGCTTATACGCCAAACACGAGAAGTGTGTGTTCGAACGATCATCCCTCCCCTTTTTGGGCTATGTAATATCGGATACCGGACTGCAGATGGATCCAGGGAAGGTCTCTGCTATCCTCGACTGGCCTCCTCCTTCGGGACTAAAAGCCATCCAACGTTTCCTCGATTTTGCTAACTACTATCGCCAGTTCATCCCTCACTTCTCGACCCTAACTGCTCCGCTCTCCGCCCTGACCAAGAAGGGGGCCAATCCGAAGGCTTGGACACCCGAGGCCGAAGCCGCCTTCTGCTCTCTGAAGCAGTCCTTTGCTTCTTCTCCCGTCCTTCACCGTCCTGAGTTGAACCGCCAATTCACCCTGGAGGTTGACGCCTCCTCCGCAGGGGCAGGAGCCGTACTTATGCAGAAGTCCGCCACCGGGAAGATGGTCACCTGCGGCTTCTTCTCCAAGATCTTCTCAGCCCCAGAACGCAATTATACCATTGGTGATCGAGAGCTCCTGGCCGTTAAGATGGCGTTGGAGGAATGGCGATATCTCTTGGAGGGAGCGGTTTACCCGGTGATCATCTATACTGACCACAAAAACCTGGAGTATATTCGCTCCGCTCAAAGGCTGAATCCGCGCCAAGCACGTTGGTCTCTCTTCTTCGCCAGGTTTGACTTTCAGCTACACTACCGGCCCGCGGACAAGAACGTACGGGCAGATGCCCTGTCTCGGTCCTTCGTTCCGGTAGACCAAGAGGAGGAGTCAAGCCAGCCCATCATCTGTCCTAGCAAGGTCATCCCGGTGGCTCCCGTCTCCCTGGCACAGATTCCTCCTGGGAAGACTTACGTCACGGACACCGACCGACTCAAGGTCCTCCAATGGGGACACTCCTCGAAAGTGGCCGGACACGCCGGCCAGAAGAAAACCTGGGGCGTCATCGCCCGTCACTATTGGTGGCCGTCTCTTCGTACGGATGTCACCGCCTTCGTCTCTGCATGTTCCTCCTGTGCCCGGAACAAGACGCCTACGCACCTGCCCTTTGGTCCTCTTCTCCCTCTGCCGACTCCTTCCATTCCATGGCAACACATAGCCATGGACTTTGTCACGGACTTGCCCTTGTCCTCCGGTCATACGGTCATCTGGGTCGTGGTGGACCGGTTCTCGAAAATGGCTCATTTTGTTCCTATGGCCGGAGTGCCCTCTGCTCAAGAGCTTGCGGACGCCTTCATACAGCACATCTTCCGGCTGCATGGCTTTCCTGCCCATATCGTGTCCGACAGAGGAACCCAATTCACCTCACGCTTCTGGAGGACTCTCTGTGAACACCTGGTGGTGTCGCTGGACTTTTCCTCTGCCTACCACCCTCAGTCAAACGGACAAGTGGAACGAGTCAACCAGATCATGACACCTTCCTTCGTCACTACGTCAATGTCCACCAGGACAACTGGTCCACGCTCCTTCCTTGGGCTGAATTCTCTCATAACCACCAGGTCAGCGAATCCACCTCCAGTTCTCCCTTCCATGTTGTCTATGGTCTCCAGCCTTCTGTGCCGTTACCAGTCTCTCCAGCTTCCGATGAACCTGCAGCAGATGCCCTAGCCAGAGACTTCTCCGCTTTATGGGCCTCAGTCAAGACCTCCCTGGGACATGCTGCTGCACGAATGAAGAGACATGCGGACAAGAGACGTCTTGATCCTTCTCGCTTCTCTCCTGGGGACTTGGTCTGGCTTGCCTCCAAGTACGTCCGACTCAAGATTCCATCGTACAAGCTGGGTCCGCGGTACATCGGTCCCTTCAAGGTCCTCAGGAAGATCAACGAGGTGTCCTACAAGTTGCAGCTACCGCCCTCCATGCGGATACCCAACTCCTTCCATGTGTCCTTGCTGAAACCTGTTGTCCTCGGTCCCTTCTCCTCTGATGCCTGTTCCCCTCCTCCCATAGCCGATGATGACATCTATGCGGTAAGAGATATCGTGGCCATGAAGACCGTCAGGGGACGGCAGTACTTCCTGGTCGACTGGGCAGGTTATGGTCCTGAGGATAGGTCCTGGGAACCTCGGGAGAACGTGGGTACTCCTCTGATTCGTGCCTTCATGTCCCGGTTGCGGGGAGGGGGTTCTGGGGGGGGTAATGTCACGCTCCCCGGGTCCCGACGTCGTTTCTCACTCACCGTTCTGGTCCCCGGGTCCCCTGCCTCCAGCCACACGTCCTCCTCGGCACCGCTCCCTGCTCTGGCCTCCGGCACCCGGGCGTCACGCATGTGCATTAGGGCGCGCGCGCGGTCACTGACCTCCTCTTAAAGGCCCTGCACTCCCTAACAGGATATTGCATCAGTCAGGGTCAGGTATATTAGGAGCTCCCTGCCTGGAGGGCGTCGCCTGTTCGTCGAGTTCTGCAAGCTAGAAGTCCAGGTCCCCTTGTGTCTTACTCATACTAAAAACTTTGTCTCTTCCGTAGAGCCTGCTCTGCCTCCGTAACCGGTCCCTGAATCCAGTCTTGCCAAGAGGTCCTCCGGTGTCCGTCGGCGGGGAATCCAACCACCGTTTCGGCAGCCTGTGCCTGTCTGGTATCTCCGACTTCACCCAGCTGCCTTCCATCACACCCAGCTAACCCGTATCCCGCCTGAGCTTCCTAACCGTCACCCGTACTGGACTTCTCTAATTATCTCCGAGGACTCTGTGGCTCCAAAGACTCCGTTTTACCCGTTCCCTGTGGGACGCTACCCCGGTTCCGCTAGTACTCCGGCTACCGTGTACCTAGGCCCTCTGGTGGGGTGACTGGACAGTCCCTGTATAGGGGTTAGCTCCAGGTTGCCTCACTGGGGGAGTCCGGTACACGGCCCAGAGGATCCACCATCACCCGGACCTAACATATATATATATATATATAGTATATATATATATATATATATATATATATATATATATATATATATACAGTTAGGTCCAGAAATATTTGGACAGTGACACAATTTTCGCGAGTTGGGCTCTGCATGCCACCACATTGGATTTAAAATGAAATCTCTACAACAGAATTCAAGTGCAGATTGTAACGTTTAATTTGAATGTTTGAACAAAAATATCTGATAGAAATTGTAGGAATTGTACACATTTCTTTACAAACACTCCACATTTTAGGAGGTCAAAAGTAATTGGACAAATAAACCAAACCCAAACAAAATATTTTTATTTTCAATATTTTGTTGCAAATCCTTTGGAGGCAATCACTGCCTTAAGTCTGGAACCCATGGACATCACTAAACGCTGGGTTTCCTCTTTCTTAATGCTTTGCCAGGCCTTTACAGCCGCAGCCTTCAGGTCTTGCTTGTTTGTGGGTCTTTCCGTCTTAAGTCTGGATTTGAGCAAGTGAAATGCATGCTCAATTGGGTTAAGATCTGGTGATTGACTTGGCCATTGCAGAATGTTCCACTTTTTTGCACTCATGAACTCCTGGGTAGTTTTGGCTGTATGCTTGGGGTCATTGTCCATCTGTACTATGAAGCGCCGTCCGATCAACTTTGCGGCATTTGGCTGAATCTGGGCTGAAAGTATATCCCGGTACACTTCAGAATTCATCCGGCTACTCTTGTCTGCTGTTATGTCATCAATAAACACAAGTGACCCAGTGCCATTGAAAGCCATGCATGCCCATGCCATCACATTGCCTCCACCATGTTTTACAGAGGATGTGGTGTGCCTTGGATCATGTGCCGTTCCCTTTCTTCTCCAAACTTTTTTCTTCCCATCATTCTGGTACAGGTTGATCTTTGTCTCATCTGTCCATAGAATACTTTTCCAGAACTGAGCTGGCTTCATGAGGTGTTTTTCAGCAAATTTAACTCTGGCCTGTCTATTTTTGGAATTGATGAATGGTTTGCATCTAGATGTGAACCCTTTGTATTTACTTTCATGGAGTCTTCTCTTTACTGTTGACTTAGAGACAGATACACCTACTTCACTGAGAGTGTTCTGGACTTCAGTTGATGTTGTGAACGGGTTCTTCTTCACCAAAGAAAGTATGCGGCGATCATCCACCACTGTTGTCATCCGTGGACGCCCAGGCCTTTTTGAGTTCCCAAGCTCACCAGTCAATTCCTTTTTTTTTCAGAATGTACCCGACTGTTGATTTTGCTACTCCAAGCATGTCTGCTATCTCTCTGATGATGGATTTTTTTCTTTTTTTTCAGCCTCAGGATGTTCTGCTTGACCTCAATTGAGAGTTCCTTAGACCACATGTTGTCTGGTCACAGCAACAGCTTCCAAATGCAAAACCACACACCTGTAATCAACCCCAGACCTTTTAACTACTTCATTGATTACAGGTTAATGAGGGAGACGCCTTCAGAGTTAATTGCAGCCCTTAGAGTCCCTTGTCCAATTACTTTTGGTCCCTTGAAAAAGAGGAGGCTATGCATTACAGAGCTATGATTCCTAAACCCTTTCTCCGATATGGATGTGAAAACTCTCATATTGCAGCTGGGAGTGTGCACTTTCAGCCCATATTATATATATAATTGTATTTCTGAACATGTTTTTGTAAACAGCTAAAATAACAAAACTTGTGTCACTGTCCAAATATTTCTGGACCTAACTGTATATATATATATAGTAGAACAGAGTTAATTATATTAGTCCGGCCCTCTAAAACCATCCCAACTTCTCATGGGGCCCCATGGGAAAATTAATTGCCCATCACTGCTCTAAAGTGAAGGGAATTAGCGGTGGTTAAAGGGTTAATACTTGAGCCCTGCATCATTACTAGGCCCCTCTAGTAACCATGGCGACTGTTTTGAGGTCATAAATAAATGTCATAAAGAAGATTCCATAAAAGAAGGCTGCGCTGCCATGATCAGTGCCATTACTGATGCGCCTGAGGACGTTGAGCTTGACCACCCACGTAATGTGCCGACCGTGGTGTAATTTGGAGGTTCTAGCAGGTAAAGGGGTTGTCTGCTTTAGACACCCCCAGGGTATATGAAGGTAATAGAGGGGGGTCCCCGGGACAGGATCCCCTTCTGTTACCCTCTACAAAGAGCAGCTCTCCTTTGGGAGTTTATGGACGGACCTATGACTTTAATGGGTGCTGTGGGGGGAGGGGGGATTTATTCGATTAGCAGTTATCTGTAACTAACAATTTTTGTAACCAAGTGTCCATCTTCTTGAGAGATGGACCTGGATCTGTAAGGGAGAAATGCTTCATCAATCTGTGCAATTGGATCAACCAAATTAATTCCAGCAATCACTGTGGTGACGGATATCGCAGCCAGATCTCTCCACATCCAGTTTATCACATTTATAGTCTAGATTTATTATGTCGTTCTCTGTAAATTTAGTAAAATGTACAAATTGTAAAACTGCTGTTACATCTGTTATATATCGGCACTAACTCTCTAAGCCCAAGGGAAGGGCAATCCTCCAGCCATGGTTCTCTAGAGGTTTCCTCCACAGGGGGTTTTTCCTCTCCTGAGTGCTGGGGGGTGACTCTCCGTGAGTCGGGGGGGTGCCATTTTTGGTGTCTTGTAAATTTAAATAAACTTGAGAACGTTTGACACCTAATTGCAATGCTTTGTGTATTTATTTTGCGTGCGTCTGTGTGATTCATTGTGTTTGGGAGTCGGGGTCCATCACATATTATATAGTCATACGACTGGACACCTGCCGGTCACACAGGACCCTCACCTACACATGACCCTCACCTACTCAGGACCCTCACCTACACAGGACCCTCACTTACACAGGACACTCACTTACACAGGACCCTCACCTACTCAGGACCCTCACCTACACAGGACCCTCACCTACTCAGGACCCTCACCTACACAGGACCCTCACCTACTCAGTGAGTGCGAGTTGCCCCAGGAGTTGTCCCTGCTGTGGTGATGAAGATGGAGAAAAGGAGACAAGTATTACAGCACAACGCTCACAAGTGTTCAGTCATCAGAATAGAAAATTATATTACAAGCCTCTTGCTCGCTTCATTCACACAATGAGTATTTTGGTCAGTATTTCACATCAGTATTTGTAACCTAAAACCTGTAGTAGATAAAATACAGAGAAAATTTATCACAGAAACACTTTCACCCTTCCTGTATCTTTCTCAAGTATTGAAAGAACCGATACAAAATATTAGCTTCATCATTACAGCCACATAAGTGCCTGTTTTGGCAGCATGGGCTGCATGTAAGTGACAGCGGTGGCAAGTCTTAAAGGGGTTTTCTGGTTTCAGAAAAACTGGTGTTCCTGGGTACAAATTGTTTGTAAAATATACAAGAGTACTTTATTCACCCTTCCCAGGTCCAGCGCTGACTCTCCACCGCTGTTTACGGTGTATGTTATTATTTTCAGCACTGACTTTACGGCGACAGCACTGCAGACAGTAACTAAGCTTAATGGGTCTACCCGAGTTGATGGCATGAGTTGCTGATCTTACTGACTGACTGCAGAGCTGATGACAAGAAATCAGCGCTGCAGACAATAACAGACAACAGTGAGCAGCGGTGGAGACTCACAGCTGGTAAATGATTGTAAAATATAGCTATGTATCCAGGAGACAGGGGCTTTCCTTACACCTGAAAACCCCTTTAAATATGAAAGATTTAGCTGTTCTGGATCTTAAAAGTAATGGTTAGTGACATTCCCTACCTCCACCTGCATTTGTGGCTCTTTAGTAGAGTGAAGCTCAGGCTATTAATTTATAAAAAAAATTCTACTAAGGGCTGCTTCTCACTTGCGAGTTTCTCGCAGTAGAGCAATGCGAGAAAATCTCGCATTGGAATCGGACACATGTTAGTGAATGATTCAGCTCTCATCTGCGATTTTTTTCTCAGTCCGAATCGGACTGAGAAAAAAATCGCAGCATGCTGCTTTTTTGCGAGTTTCTACTGCGAGTTTCTCCAATGCAAGTCTATGGGAGCGTGTAAAAAATCGGATGTCACGGGACGGCACTCACACCATCCTAGTGACATCCGATTTTCTAATTACATTTCTCGCATGTTTCCTAAAACACTGGAAATGAGCGATGTCTCCCAATGTCTGTCAATCACTATTCTCTGTCAGTCGGTCTCTCCCTCTCGGTCTCTATTCTCTCTCTGTCGGTCCGTCACTATCTCTGTCCCTCTAGCTGTCTGTCGGTCATTTTCCCCTCCTCTCTCATACTCACCGTTCCCCAATCCCCGGCGCGGCGCTGCACGGCTTTCTCACTGCTGCGGCGGCTTTTACTATTTTGAAAAAGCCGGCCGCTCATTAAACAATCTCGTATTCCCTGCTTTCCCCGCCCACAGGCGCCTATGATTGGTTGCAGTGAGACACGCCCCCACGCTGAGTGACAGGTGTCTCACTGCACCCAATCACAGCAGCCGGTGGGCGGGTCTATACTGTGCAGTGAAATAAATAAATAAATAATTTAAAAAAATGGCGTGCGGTCCCCCCCAATTTTAATACCAGCCAGATAAAGCCATACGGCTGAAGGCTGGTATTCTCAGGATGTGGAGCTCCACGTCATGGGGAGCCCTCCAGCCTAACAATATCAGTCAGCAGCCGCCCAGAATTGCCGCATACATTATATGCGACAGTTCTGGGACTGTACCCGGCTCTTCCCGATTTGCCCTGGTGCATTGGCAAATCGGGGTAATAAGGAGTTAATGGCAGCCCATAGCTGCCACTAAATCCTAGATTAATCATGTCAGGCGTCTATGAGACACCCTCCATGATTAATCTGTAAATTACAGTAAATAAACACACACACATGAAAAAATCCTTTATTAGAAATAAAAAACACAAACACATTCCCTTATTACCAATTTAATAAGCCCCAAAAAGCCCTCCATATCCGGCGTACTCCACGGACCTCCAGCGTCGCTTCCAGCATGAAGGTGACAGGAGCAGCAGTAGACACCGCCGCTCCGGTCACCTCCAAGCAGCAACTGAGGTGAGTAGCGCGATCAGCTGAGCTGTCACTGAGGTTACCCGCTGTCACTGTTGGAGGATCCGTTAGATAAGGATAAGGAATAGCACACAGCAGTTTTTGCTATTTCATGTATTCCCCTTACATAGTCACTGGTGTGCATACCTTATCTCTCCATAGTGATGTTTTTTTAGGTTTTTGCACCCAGTTCGGACTTAGAATGGAGTTCCAAACGTTATTCCTTATTTGTTAGTAGTTTTTCGTTTGTGAACCCTCCCCAACCACACCTATTGCCAATCCATATCATACGCATAAATAGCCTGGGTCTCAGCTTCCCATACACGGTAAGTTTTTTAACTGCATGAGAGGACACACACAAGCTAGGGACCCCAACGTAGAGAAATACTTTGGCGTAGTGTTGGGGCTCTATTGCATTGATCAATTCAGTAGCTAAATTTCTCTTGATTCATATGTTCATGGCAGTAATGCAGATTCCATTTTTCACATTTTCACTCTTGCATATAGCTATTGGATTTTTCAAGTCAGTATTCACACAGCAGTTTCTGCTATTTCATGTATTCCCCTTACATAGTCACTGGTGTGCATACCTTATCTCTCCATAGTGTGGATAATTCTTGGCAGCAATGGGGCAAGCCAATTTGCTAATGCCTTGGAAAACCACTTACTATCAACATTGATCAGCGAGATGGACTGATAGTTTGAAACCACTGTATGGTCCTTACTCGGCTTCGGGATAACACTAATATGCACCTCGAAGGACTGGGCAACCGATGGTGAATCTTTTGATATTGAGCTGATTACATTTATGAGGAACGGGGCCAGTTGGTCCCCAAATATTTTGTAAAATTGTTAGGTTACGGGCTCTTCCTTGCTGGAGATTCTTCAGAGAAGTCCGCCTTGATTGGGTCCGCCTTGATTGGGTCCGCCAGCTGCTTAGGTACGGAAGAGAGTATGGTCCTCTACAGGAACTCGTTATTTTTTTTATCAAAAGTTTTGGGGTTCATGTCATTAAACTGGCCCTTAATGTTGTAAATATCACTGTAAAATTCCTGAAATAGTTCAGTGATCTGGGCAGGATTCTGCGACGTTGTGTTGTCCAATTTTTTTAATCAGGGGAATATGTCCAGGGTCTCCTTTGGGGTCTAGAACCCTAGCCAGTTGTCTCCCACATTTGTCTACATACTCATAATAAAACCTGTGTATCCTAGTTTTGTGGTGAAGGAATTTCTGGTTTATAAGGCATTTGAGCTCCTCTCTCTCTTTTAAGAGGTCAGCAAGCACAGCGGGTGAAAGCGTTTTTTTGTGGGTCTGCTCAAGCTCGTCAGTCTTTTGGAATATCTGGGAAATCTCAAGTGCCCTCTCTCTCTTGAACCTGGCACCATGCTTAATTAGGTTCCCCCTAATCATGCATTTAAACGCCTCTCACTGCGTTGGGAGAGCTGTGGAATCCGAGCTGAGTATCTCCAAGAATTCCATTATGGTATTCTTTATGTCTGCGAGGCAAGCATGATCATTAAGTAAATATTTATTAAGCCGCCACGACCATGGTCTTACAAAGCCATCCGGTATCGTGAAGCTGAGGAAGATAGGGGCGTGGTCGGACCACGAAATGCGCCCAATGGAAGCCTGTATCTGCCAAGACAGAGCATGTTGACTCAGGAGAAACAGGTCAATCCAACGGTAGGAAGAATGTGCTGGAGAATAATAAGTATAATATCGTTCTACTGGGTGCATTGCCCTCCACACATCCACCAGCCAGAGACCCTGAATGGACTGTTTCAATGCATTAATTCGCCTGTATGATATGATATGGGATGGGACCCTGAGGATGAGTCCACTTTTGGATCCAAAGTAAGGTTGTAATCGCCGCCGCCCCTCACTATAACCCCTTCTGCAAAATTGACCAAGGGGAGATCTGCACAATTTAGATGGATCCCTGTTGGGAAGGTACCAGTTTGCTACAGTAAAACTAGTGGAGTTTAATCTAATTTTTAGAAATATATATCATCCCTCGGGTCAATCACTGAATCCAAAACCAAGTGTGTTAGCAATCTGTGGAGGGCAATAGATACAATAGATTGGCTTTAGACTCCGGGTTGGAGCTATGCTCCCAGGTGGTATAATGGCTATCTCTGAGGTTTGGAAGATGACCCATTTTGAAATGTGTTTCTTGAAGTACTAAAATATGAACCGGAAATAAAAAACATGAAAAGGAATATGTCGGTCTGGTCTTGCTATTCATTCCTGCCACTGTTTTCCTCTGTCACCAACATGGACGTTAATTCCAGCGCAGGCAGACAGACAGGGGTGGGAATAGATAGCAAGACTTGACCCACATATTCCTTTTCTGTTGCACCTGTCAATCAAATAGCAGTGCATTGCTGGAACTTTACTTGCACATATTTCTGAAATAAAACCTCCAATCTCTGAACAAAAGCTATGCTTACATTCAGCATCCTAGTGCCAGTATAGCACCATCTTTACTTTATATATGAAGATCCTGCTGGTTGGTTCCCTTTAAGCTTATAATTGGCTCTGAAACTAAAAGGATTAATAATGGCAGCCTATCCTTAGCTGATCAGCTGTTTTAGGAGCATGGAACTAAGGGAAGTGTTAAGTAGAGGATTATTACCTTGATTGAGTTATAGGAGTGATAATCATGCACAATCTGCCTTTCAAAGGTTTCCTTGCCAGGAAGGATTTGAGGGTGTGAATACCACAAACAATGATAAAAAAAACATTAAAACAAACAGAGAAGGGGGCTATTACCCAAACTGGTATTTGAAACCAGAGATAGAGACCCCATAATCACACAAGCTGTTTAAAATGGTAAAGTACTTTATTAGTAATCAAGATTGTAAAATAGGGTACACATCCAGGCACTGAAGGGTCAAGAATGAAAATTTATGTAAAAATGTATGTGAAAAAAGCCCTGTGATTATACACAGAGAAATGACACAAAACATGGAAGTACAAGTACTTTAGTAATAATTAGAGAAACAATAAACCATATCACATAGAAAGCTTTGTAGCATGTCAATGATTGTAGATTCACATATCACATGCCGCACAGGTTGGAGAAAGTAGTAACCACTGGAGCATGTTAATAACTATATGACAACCATATAATATAAAAAGCTATGTAGCACGTCAATGATTCATTAAAGAGATGATCACATAATAAATGACAGGCAAATTGGAAAAATTAATAACAAATCAATGCATAAACACATACTAAAGGTATAGACTACCCTGTTGGATGGTGCCCACCACATCATGCGTTTTGCTAGATGTCTTCTCCAGGAGGTAGCATAATCAAGGGGGTGAGGGATTAAATAGTGCTGACCAGCAATTGGAGCTGGCTGGACATTACCGACTCATGACCCTGAAGTTCGCCGCAGCCTGCGTCATGCAACCCGTGACGTCAGGGCAGGCCCGGACTGACCATGGGGTAATTCTGGCAAATGCCAGATGCGCCGGTGCCTGTAGTGGGCCACTGTATCTGCAGTCACCGCTGCTCAGCAGTGTGTGCATGCCGGGCACACCAGCTGCAGCAGGACCAGGTGGCAGCACGCTCCTCTGTGCTGGCCCTGCTGTGTGAGCTTGTGCCCGGCATTCAAATACTGCTGAGGAGCGCGGCGGTGGCGGTGCCGGTGACCGCAGCTTCCTCCTTCCTATTCAAATGTATTTGCGTCTTTCAGACGTAAATACATTTGAACAGTGCGCCGGGACTGAGCCCCACCCCCAACGTGCAGCAACATGATGAGATCAGCACCTTGCAGACGTCATCACAGTGCTGCGGGCGCCACGCTGGATGTGGATGCATCGGGCAGCAGTAAGCGCTCCATGGAGGAGCCGAAGAGACAGGTTTAATTAATGGGGATGACTGGGGAGGGGCTGAGGACACATAATGGGGTACATTTGTGAAGGAACACAGCTTTGTGACAGGCAGAGGGGGAGTACTGTATTCCGAGTGAGGGGGGAGGCAGGAGTGTGTAGTGATGGGGTAGTGTAATTTGTGTGTGTAGGGGGTGATGGGGGGTGCAATGTATTTTGTGTTGGGGAGAGGGGTAATGGAGTGTGTACTATGTGTGCGTGTAGGGGTAATGTGGGTGCATTGTATTGTGTGTGTGTGTGTGTGTGTGTAGGGGGTGAAGGGGGGTGCATTGTATTGTGTGGGGAGGGGTAATAGGGGTGCATTGTATTGTGAGTGTGTGGGGAGGGGTAATGGGGGTGCATTGTAGTGTGTGTGGGGGGGAGGGGTAATGGGGGTGCATTGTATTGTGTGTATGGAGGGGTAATGGGGGTGCATTGTAGTGTGTGTGTGTGTGTGTGTGTGTGTGTGTGTGTGTGTGTGTGTGTGTAGGGGCGCAGAGTCATTAATCGATGATTAATTAGTGTGATATCAGTGATATTAGTCATGGACCTGTCCACACAGGTACAATCCCCTGTAGTGACTGCAGCGCTTGTAGAGTGATTAGGACACAGGTATGTGGCGGAACAATCCACGAATCAGAGAAGCAAAGAACAGAAAATACATCAAGGTCTGCTATACACTGCAAAAATGTGTCACATAGTGCCATACAGTACTCACATAGTGCCATACAGTACTCACATAATGCCATACAGTACTCACGTAGTGCCATACAGTGTTATATAATGCCATACAGTACTCACATAGTGCCATACAGTGTCACAAAATGCCATAGAGTACTCACATAATGCCATACAGTACTCATAGTGCCATATAGTGTCACATAATGCCATACAGTACTTACATAGTGCCATACAGTGTCACATAACACCATACAGTGCTCACATAGTGCCATACAGTGTCACATAGCGCCATACAGTGTGACAGAGTGATACAGTGTCACACAGTGCCATACAGTGTCACATAGTGCCATACAGTACTCACATAGTGCCATACGGTGTCACATAGCGCCATACAGTGTGACAGAGTGATAGTGTCACATAGTGCCATACAGTGTCACGTAGTGCCATACAGTGTCACATAACGCCATACAGTGCTCACATAGTGCCATACAGTGTCACATAGCGCCATACAGTGTGACAGAGTGATACAGTGTCACACAGTGCCATACAGTGTCACATAGTGCCATACAGTACTCACATAGTGCCATATGGTGTCACATAGCGCCATACAGTGTGACAGAGTGATAGTGTCACATAGTGCCATACAGTGTCACGTAGTACCATACAGTGTCACATAACGCCATACAGTACTCACATAGTGCCATACAGTACTCACATAATGCCATACAGTACTCACATAGTGCCATACAGTGTTACATAATGCCATACAGTACTCACATAGTGCCATACAGTGTCACAAAATGCCATACAGTGTCACAAAATGCCATAGAGTACTCACATAATGCCATACAGTACTCATAGTGCCATATAGTGTCACATAATGCCATACAGTACTTACATAGTGCCATACAGTGTCACATAACGCCATACAGTGCTCACATAGTGCCATACAGTGCTCACATAGTGCCATACAGTGTCACATAGTGCCATACAGTGTCACACAGTGCCATACAGTGTCACATAGTGCCATACAGTACTCACATAGTGCCATACGGTATCACATAGCGCCATTCAGTGTGACAGAGTGATAGTGTCACATAGTGCCATACAGTGTCACGTAGTGCCATACAGTGTCACATAATGCCATACAGTACTCACATCTACAAGTGCACAAATATATTACACATTCACCACGCGAAAAGTGGGCCTGTGCACCTCCAAATGCCTGGGCTGAATTTTAGTCCCAGTCCGGCCCTGCATCAGGGGTACAGTCCCTGACAGAAGTTCTATTGCTTATCCATGTTATGTGAATAAAAGCTGAAACTCTCCCAAATTTGGTTAAGGTTATGAAAATAAAGTTGCTGCCTGCAAATCTGAAATATTGATCATTTAATGACACAGAAAGGTCAGATTTTGGCAAGACAAAAGTTTTGTCCCCCACAGAAAGTAATGTGAAATTCAAACAAATAATTAACTTCTAATACAAAGATATGTTGCATAACATTGGTGAATGAAATTGTGGTGCTATTAGAGCCATATTTAATATTTTGTGTGACTTCCATGAGCTTGAAGGACTGCATTAATGTGGTTCAACAATGATTCATACAATTTATTGATGAAGTCATCAGGAATAGCAAAGAATGCAGTCTTACATGCCTCCCAGAGTTCATCTACATTCTTTGGTTTTGTCTTCCAAGCTTCCTCTTTCATCCTACCCCAAACATGCTCAATGATGATCATGTCTGGTGACTGGGCTGGCCAGTCCTTGAGCACCTTGATCTACTTTGCCAGGAGGAACTTTGTTGTAGAGATGGGTGTATGAGATGGAGCACCATCCTGCTGCAGAATTTGACCCCTTTTGTGTCTGAGAATGTAAGAGGTAGCTAATACTTCTTGATATTTTAGGCTATTGATATTGCCTTCCACCTTGCAAATGTTTCGCACACCCCCATACTGTATGTAACCCTAGACCATGATCTTTCCACCACCAAACGTAACTGTTTGGATCCATACGGGCTCCAGTAGGTCTCCTGCAGTATTTGCGGTGGCTGTGGTGTAATTCAACTGAAGATTCATCAGAGAAATCCACCTTCTGCCACTTTTCCAGCATCCATCTGTTTAGCAGGCTGTGGGACTTGGCAAATGCCACACGGGTTTTTAATTGCCTTTTGTTTAGTGCTGGCTTCTGGGCACTGATTCAACCATGGAGGCCATTTCGAGACAGAATCCTACAACTGTTCTAGTTGACACAGGGACTTGAGGTGACCAGGCCTTTTAGAGCTCTGCTGCAGTGGAAGAGGGGCTGGCTTTGGATTTTCTAACCAACAAACGTTCCTCCTGAGCAGTTGTCTTCCGGGGTCTGCCGGACCTGGGCTTGTCAAAAACATCTCCAGTCTCTTCAAATCTGTTTGTAATTCTTTGTACTTGACGCTGAGACACATTAAAGGTGCCAGCCACCTCTGCAGTGGATCTGGTCTTCAGCCTCTTGATAATCAAGGCTTTGGTCACAGGGTGTATTTTTGGCATGTTGTCAGAAGTCAAGTTGCAGTTCAACTGAAGATCTGTGGTGCTGGGTTTCTTTTTATACACACTCTCTAATTAACCGATCATTTAGTGAGCACAGGTGAGGATGTAAACTATGATTGGGTGCGTTATATGACAAGGTGACAAAACGTTTGTCTTGCCAAAATCTGACCTTTCTGTGTTCATTAAATGATCAATATTTCAGCTTTGCAGCAACTTTATTTTCAGAACCTAAAACCAAATTTGGGAGGGTTTCAGCTTTCAGAAGAGTAATTTATAAAACCAAAAGTCAGGTTATAAGCTTTTATTTACATAACATGGATAAGCGACAGAACGTCTGTCAGGGACTGTAGAAGAGGGCCATGAACTTTAATAATTATTTTAGATGGTCAGGGCCCGACTGGCTCACCAGGAAGCTGGTGAATCCAGATGGTCCCCAGAACCAGTAAGAGGTTCTTCCTATGAAAAGCTCTCCTGCAGCTCTACAATATACTCCACCCCTCCCCCTGCTGAGTGAGAGCGTGGGGAAGCAGATGGCAAGGAAGTCACTGCTCAAGAAATGATGAAGGTGGCAGCATCGGCAGCCAATGATGAGAACAGGCCAGCGGGAGAGGAGGTGTTATCAGGGCTGCCAGGAATTTTCGTGCCCCCTTGAGACTCCTCCCAATCTTCACCCCCAGCTCCTCTTTCACACTTCAAAGCTTCCACAGTCTCACCACCATTCTTGTTTTGGAAAAACTCCACTTCTGCACTACATCCTCACTACACATCAACAGTTCACATTAAACACTATCTGCTGGCTATATATACAGTGCCTTGCGAAAGTATTCGGCCCCCTTGAATCAACAAGTGGGACACAATTGTGAAGTAGAACGAAATTTATTGCTTATTTTAAACTTTTTTAAAAAATAACTGAAAATTGGGGCGTGCAATATTATTCGTCCCCTTTAAGTTAATACTTTGTAGTGCCACCTTTTCTACAATTACAGCTGCAAGTCACTTGGGGTATGTCTCTATCAGTTTTGCACATCGAGAGACTGAAATTCTTGCCCATTCTTCCTTTGCAAATAGCTGGAGCTGAGTGAGGTTAGATGAAGAGCGTTTGTGAACAGCAGTTTTCAGCTCTTTCCACAGATTCTCAATTGGATTCAGGTCTGGACTTTGACTTGGCTATTCTAACACCTGGATACATTTATTTGTGAACCATTCCATTGTAGATTTTGATTTATGTTTTGGATTATTGTCTTGTTGGAAGACAAATCTCTGTCCCAGTCTCAGGTCTTTTGCGGACTCCAACAGGTTTTCTTCAAGAATGGTCCTGTATTTGGCTCCATCCATCTTCCCGTCAATTTTAACCATCTTCCCTGTCCCTGCTGAAGAAAAGCAGGCACAAACCATGATGCTGCCACCACTATGTTTGGCAGTGGGGATGGTGTGTTCAGGGTTATGAGTTGTGTTGCTTTTACGCCAAACATATCGTTTGACATTGTGGCCAAAAAGTTCAATTTTGGTTTCATCTGACCAAATCACCTTATTCCACATGTTTGGTGTGTCTCCCAGGTGGCTTGTGGCAAACTTTAAATGACACTTTTTATGGATATCTTTGAGAAATGGCTTTCTTCTTGCCACTCTTCCATAAAGGCCAGATTTGTGCAGTGTACGACTGATTGTTGTCCTATGGACAGACTCTCCCACCTCAGCTGTAGATCTCTGCAGTTCATCCAGAGTGATCATGGGCCTCTTGGCTGCATCTCTGATCAGTCTTCTCCTTGTTTAAGATGAAAGTTTTGATGGACGGCTGGGTCTTGGTAGATTTGCAGTGGTATGATACTCCTTGCATTTCAATATGATCACTTGCACAGTGCTCCTTGGGATGTGTACAGTTTTGGAAATCTTTTTGTGACCATATCCGGCTTTAAACTTCTCCATAACAGTATCACAGACCTGCCTGTTGTGTTCCTTGGTCTTCATGATGCTCTCTGTGCTTTAGGACCTGACTGGGGTTTGAAGGTACACAGGACCACTTGTGACGTGGTGTGGTGAATGTGTAATATCTTTGTGCACTTGTAGGTTGCAAGAAGTGAGGTGAGTGTAACACGACTATATAGCATATAGTCACAGCTGGGTCTAGTATTAAAGCTCAGTCCTATTTATTGCTCTTAGCTGCAAAGTTTCTATTCTCCCTACAGAGCTGGGTCTCGCAGATAATGAAGAGGATGCTGCTCTCCATATAATGCTGTGTCGTCGTCACATAGCTGATGGGCAGGGATGCAAAATCAGATACAACTTAACTAATATTGATGACCTATTCTACAGATATGTGATCAGGGAAGCTGTAGTTTTCACTGATGCTAATTTTGGGTGCGTATAACTTCCGGAATGTGCAATGACATTTTTGGGGGGGAAGATCCCACCACGGATACCACTATGAAACATACTCAAAATGAATGAATATCTGCATCTACTTACTGTGCACAGGTTCAGGCTTTTCAGCATTTTTTAACCACTTCAGGTTTCTAAAACTACCAAGCAGTTAAAAGAAGTGACCGATCCACTCTTCTGGTGTTTTACATTCCGAAAAGCCTCTGTACTTTACAATGCAGATCAGTGAGAAGGCTCGGAAGATGCCTGGACATCTTTTGTTGGGTTTTACCATCGCTTTTTCTTAAAAGTGCTGTAAATAATGCGGCAAAAACAATCGGAAAACACTAAAAGAACGAACACAAAGATGGTCAAAACCATAGAAAAAAATGCTAGAAAATGACTGTAAAACTACACATAAGATGAGTCAGGAAAAAAAGGCCACAGTTTTCAACATCTTCTGCTTGAAAAACATGGCGGATTTGCGTGAGCTTAAAATACCATGTGTACACATACAGTCATATGAAAACGTTTGGCCACCCCTATTAATGTTAACCTTTTTTCTTTATAACAATTTGGGTTTTTGCAACAGCTATTTCAGTTTCATATATCTAATAAATGATGGACTGAGTAATATTTCTGGATTGAAATGAGGTTTATTGTACTAACAGAAAATGTACAATTCGTATTTAAACAAAATTTGACCTGTGCAAAAGTATGGGCAACCTTATCAATTTCTTGATTTGAACACTCCTAACTACTTTTTACTGACTTACTAAAGCACTAAATTGGTTTTATAACCTCATTGACCTTTGAACATCATAGGCAGGTGTATCCAATCATGAGAAAAGGTATTTAAGGTGGCCACTTGCAAGTTGTTCTCCTATTTGAATTTCCTATGAAGAGTGGCATCATGGGCTCCTCAAAACAACTCTCAAATGATCTGAAAACAAAGATTATTCAACATATTGTTCAGATGAAGGATACAAAAAGTTGTCTCAGAGATTTAAACTGTCAGTTTTCACTGTGAGGAGCATAGTAATCAAATGGAAGAACACAGGCACAGTTCTTGTTAAGCCCAGAAGTGGCAGGCCAAGAAAAATATCAGAAAGGCAGAGAAGAAGAATGGTGAGAACAGTCAAGGACAATCCACAGACCACCTCCAAAGACCTGCAGCATCATCTTGCTGCAAGTGATGTCAATGTGCATCGGTCAACAATACAGCGCACGTTGCACAAGGAGAAGCTGTATGGGAGAGTGATGCGAAAGAAGCCGTTTCTGCAAGCACACCACAAACAGAGTCACCTGAGGTACGCAAAAGCACATTTGGACAAGCCAGTTACATTTTGGAAGACGGTCTTGTGGACTGATGAAACAAAGATTGAGTTGTTTGGTCATACAAAAAGGCGTTATGCATGGAGGTAAAAAAACACGGCATTCCAAGAAAAGCACTTACTACCCACAGTAAAATTTGGTGGAGGTTCCATCATGCTTTGGGGCTGTGTGGCCAATGTCGGCACCAGGAATCTTGGTAAAGTTGAGGGTCGCATAGATTCAACTCAGTATCAGCAGATTCTTGACAATAATGTGCAAGAATCAGTGACGAAGTTGAAGTTACGCAGGGGATGGATATTTCAGCAAGACAATGATCCAAAACACCGCTCCAAATCTACTCAGGCACTCATGCAGAGGAACAATTACAATGTTCTGGAATGGCCATCCCAGTCCCCAGACCTGAATATCATTGAAAATCTGTGGGATGATTTGAAGCGGGCTGTCCATGCTCGGCGACCATCAAACTTAACTGAACTGGAATTGTTTTTTAAACAGGAATGGTCAAATATTCCTTCATCCAGGATCCAGGAACTCATTAAAAGCTACAGGAAGCAACTAGAGGCTGTTATTTTTGCAAAAGGAGGATCTACAAAATATTAATGTCACTTTTATGTTGAGGTGCCCATACTTTTGCACTGGTCAAATTTTGTTTAAATGCGGATTGCACATTTTCTGTTAGTACAATAAACCTCATTTCAATCCAAAAATATTACTCAGTCCATCAGTTATTAGATATATGAAACTGAAATAGCTGTTGCAAAAACCCAAATTGTTATAAAGAAAAAAGGTTAACATTAATAGGGGTGCCCAAACTTTTTCATATGACTGTATACTTAGGTTTTCCGGTTCTGGAAACCCATTCCCTGCATTATTTGGTTGTTTTATTCACTTTACCCAGGTTTTCTATTGTCTGCAGCGCTGATGTCACGTCACAGCGCTGCAACCAATTAAGGAGCTCAGCAACTAACTGATTGGCTACAACACTGTTGATGTGATGTCAGAGGTACAGACTATTATAGACACCTGATGCAACAGCAGTTTGTATTTTTTATAATAAAAAGGACACATCAGACATCAACAGGATGTGAGCTCTACACTATTCTAAATGGAGGACTATGTGAAGTGTATTATAATACATGGAGGACTATGGAGGTGCATTCTAATATATGAAGGTTTATTTAAGACTCAGTATACTATATGGAATGCTATGTGGGGGCCATTATAGTATTTGAATAGGTATATACAAGGGGGGACAAAGATAAAGCATGGGATGGAAAAGTTTTGTGATGAGGGAAAGAGGCGCTTTCTCTCAGCACCCAGCTTTCCCATGTTCTGCTATACAGCTTTCCCTCAGCATACAGCTTTCCCATGCTCTGATATCATGGGAAAGCTGAGAGCTGAGGGACAGATGTATAACAGAGCATGGGAAAGCTGGGTGCTGAGAGAAAGATGTTTAGCAGAACATGGGAAAGCTGCGTGCTGAGGGAAAGATGTTTAGCAGAACATGGGAAAGGTGCGTGCTGAGGACCAGATGCATATCAGAACATAGGAAAGTTGGGTTTCAGATAGAAAGATTTCAGATTATTGGAAACCTGGGTGCTGAGGGAAAGAGCTAAGTGTCAGCATCACTTTCTTGTAGTCTGAGTGCCGGTGTACGGTTGGGGGAAAGCCAGGTCCAAACTTTGCATCGGGGCCCATCAATTTCTAGTTACGCCACTGTATGCCCCTGTGGTCGTGGTAACATGTTAATGAATACGCAGCATCAGAGGATGATCTTACTCACCTCTGGACCGCTGCCATCTCTTGGACCGCTGCCATCGCGTCCAACAAGAGATTTCGGCTCAGTGCCCATGACCCAAATTCCGGGGTCATGGGCACTGAGCTGAAATCCAGCGTCGGTCGGCAATGGCGGCAGGGCCGGCTCCAGGTTTTTGTGGGCCCTGGGCGAAAGAGTCTCAGTGGGCCCCATTCACACATAGGCTATGTGCGCACGTTGCGTCGTGTCCCTGCAGAAATGTCTGCAGGGATTTGACAGCATGTGTGCGCTTCAAATCGCTGCAGAAATGCTGCATAGTGGATGCAGTACAAAAATAGAAAAGACTGAGTTTCTTATGGCCATACATAATAAAGAAGAAATAAATAGTGCACCCAGTCTTTTCTATTTTTGTATTGCTATATTGAGTGGCCTTTTACATATTATTGAACTTCCATCTGTCACCCTTTCTAATTGTCCATAATGGATGCAGTGTTTCTGCAGAAAAAAAGCCGATTTCATGCGCTCTGGATGCAGCCTCTCCCATAGACAGAGCGGGGGCTGCATCCAAAGCGCACAAAATAAGTGACATGCTGCTTTTTAGAACGCAGCGATTTGGAACTAATTTTTGGCATCCAAATCGCTGCGCTCTCAAACGCAACATGCGCATGGATTATGCACAATCTTCATAGATTGTGCAGGGGACGCAGGACACATGCATTTACACTGCAGTGCTATACGCAGCGTAAATGCATGAAATTCGGCAACGTGCGCAGAAGCCCTTAGACATGCACAGATACATACACATACAGGCATACGTACACATACTTATTTAAAGAGAAATTCACAAAAACACATATAAATAGACATAAATCAATACACAGTCATATACACTGACATACATAGATACACATCAAACATGCACACACACATTATTTTTATATATTTATACTGTATATTTATTTCTAATATAGGGAAGCCGGCAACAGCCTCATTCACCTCCCCGCTTGTCTAACAGACATGGCCGCACATAGAGCACACTAACACTGCTGTATATACATCACAAGAGAGGCTGGGGACAAACACATTACTGGCGGGAATACATATTACTGAGGAAAGGGGTATACAGCAATGGGGGGCATACAGCTCTAGAGGAGGGCAGTGACTCTGCGGTGGGGGGATAAACATATCTGAGGTGGGGGGTGACATGCAGCTCTGGGGGTATACAGCTCTGGGGTGCGGGTGGACATTCAGCTCTGAGGGGGTATACAGCACCTGGATGGAGGGGACATACAACTCTGGGGGTAAAGTAGTATGCAGCCCCCATATTCCTCCATATAGTGTTATGAAGCCCCCATAGTCCTCCATATAGTATTAGTAGCCCCATATGCACTATGCAGCCCCCAATGGCACTATGCAGCACCCAAATAATGCAAATATGCAGACCCATATAGCATTAGGCACCTTCATGTAGTCTACAGCCCGCATATAGCACAATGCAGACCCAGATAGCATTAGGCACCCTCATGTAGTATACAGCCCCTATATAGCACAATGCAGATACATATAGCATTAGGCACCTTCATGTAGTATACAGCCTGTATATAGGACAGCCTGTATATAGCACAGTGTATATAGCACAGTGCAGAGCTAGATAGCAGTAGGCACCATCATGTAGTATACAGCTTGTATATAGCACAGCCTGTATATAGCACTGTGCAGAGCCAGATAGCAGTAGGCACCCTCATATAGTAGATAGCCTGTATATAGGAGAGCCTGTATACAGCACAGTGCAGAGCCAGATAGCAGTAGGCACCCTCCCTCATGTAGTATACAGCTTGTATATAGCACAGCAATGTATACAGCACAGTGCAGAGCCAGATAGCAGTAGGCACCCTCCCTCATGTAGTATACAGCTTGTATTTAGCATAACAATGTATACAGCACAGTGCAGAGCCAGATGGCAGTAGGCACCCTCCCTCATATAGTATATAGCCTGTATATAGGACAGCCTGTATATAGCACAGTGCAGAGCCAGATAGCAGTAGGCACCCTCCCTCATGTAGTATACACCTTGTATATAGCACAGCAATGTATACAGCACAGTGCAGAGCCAGATAGCAGTAGGCACCCTCCCTCATGTAGTATACAGCTTGTATTTAGCACAACAATGTATATGTGGCGCCCCTGACCTGGTCAGGCACCACAGAGTATTGCACCCATGCGGGAGCAATGCTTCCAGGTAATCTCCAAAGGCCAGGATGAGGCGCACACACAAACATATAGTGATCAGGCCTCCCACATCACCAGAGGGGACCCTTGGGTAGCCAGAAGGGGTTAACTTTCAATTCCCAGCTAGGGGTGTGTTCAGGGGCTAGTTGCTAGGAAGCAGGGCAGAGAGAGAGAAAAGAGAGGGGAGTCGAGAGGAAGAAGTTGAAGGGTGTGGAAGGGAGCAGAGGACCTCTCGTGTCAGACAGGTCCTGAGGAGTGCAGTAGCTGAAAGCGGGGGAGAAAGGAGTACCGTGGGTCGGCCTGAAAACCATCCAGAGAGAAGGGTGGCTGAGTACGGAGATCCCGGTATCCGAGCACACAAGGGGAACTAGATCCCCAGTACAGGCAGCAGATCATCCAGAGCTGCTTAACCTACAGGTGGGGGGGGGTACTTCATGCCCTCACCACGACTACACAGAGCTTGAGCCAAGCAGCAATCACCAGGCCCATAAGGGGACAGGGCCAGAAGCCATCCCACCAAGGCCACGCTGCCGGCAGACGAGCCAGAGAGAGGGGAGCAGGGTGGTAACAGCTTCCCTGGAGGGGTCCTACCACGCTTCAAGCAAAGGATCCTCCTAAAACAGAAAGAGTGCAAGGAAGGCGAGTGGACAGCTACCCTCAGAACGGCCTCCTGGAATTCCTGGTTCAACCTGGTTATCACAGTGTCGCCCGGGCATCTCACCGTGACCTCCAAACAGTGAGTAAACACGTTGAAAGACTTCTTGGACTGTGTTTGAGTCATTCTGCGACCTGTGGTCCCACACACATACACCGGGGCCTGGGGCTTGCCTCACTCTCAGGAGGCTATTACAACTGACTGCACCCACCATCAGCCCCAGGCATCCCTTAATCTGCAGTGGCGGTCCCCGCTGACCGCAATACTGAGAGTGGCGTCACGACAATCAAAAAAGAAGGTTCCCTACCTGTGACCAGATCCAGCTGCGTGGAGTCCCTGAAGGTAATGCACCGACACAGCGTTTGCGGGGCTCCACATCTGGCGTCACGAACAGGATAAGGACTAGACCTGTTCAGACAGGTGACCGTGTGCCTCAGAGGTCCGACCGCAAAAATTGAACCGCCGCCATATTGCCATCTTCAAAAGCGCGCGCTGCAGCCCGCGCGAGGGAGAAGAGCACCGCCCACGAAGAGGTGTGGCCGCCCCAGAATCCCCACAATTCAGAGAGCGTTCTGACCCAGGAAGTGGAAAGGGGGCGCGCAGATTTTTGAAGAAAAATGGACGCTGCAGGAGGTAATGCCCCTGGTCAGGGCGACGCAGCCCAAGCGATGCCAGCCCCCGTCGCGCTGGACGCAGCAGCGCCTGGTGCCGGTGCCGCGGTCGCAGCCGCGCCGGCTGAAATCTCCCCCATAATGCCAGTTTCCTTGCTGTATGTCCCAGGAGCGCAATGGCTGCCCCAATACGCCGGTAAAATAGACACGCTGACCGGGTTTAAGAAGAAGATCAACACCCTGCTAGACATGCACGCGATGACTGGTAAGCAGAGGGCCGCTGTGGTGCTGGGACAATTGACTGAAGCAGCAGAATTGGAAGCTGAGTCCTGGACCAATGATGACCGGAGCTCTGTTGAGACCATCTTTGCCAAACTAGCAGCTGCTTTTGAACACCGCACCGAGGGAGAGCTGAGGACGGACTTCTATAACTGCCGTCAGAAGCCCCAAGATAGTATAAGAGACTATGCCCTCAGGCTGCAGGCTGCACTACGGGCTCTCAAGCTGGTGGACCCTGTCAGTGATCAGGAAGGAAACCGGATGATGAAGGAACAATTCTTGCGGGGCCTGCGCTCTCCTGAGGATGGGAAGCAGATGAAGCTGTGGTCCCTGGAACACCCTGACGTGGACTTTGCCATTCTGAAAGACAGGGCAGTGAAAGCACTCCAACCTCCTGTGGACACAGACCCCGTCGCACCAGCATGGCCTGCCAGTTCCACGGCTGCAGGAGCGGAATCCTCCTCGCAGACCCTAATAACTGCAAAAGGACTCAACGCGCCAGCAGAGACCATAAGTACGCTATCCTCCCAGGTGCAACAGCTCACTAAGGACGTCGCACAAATCCTGAAAGCAATGCAGTTGCCCTCAGAGACCAAAGTCCCTCATCGGATCCTGCTAGCTGACAACCCAGAGGACGTCCCTTGGATGCGGAGGAGAAGAGGTCCCCCAACCCGAGGCAGGAGCAGTGATCGCTATGACTCATCTGGACAACCCATCTGTCGTCGTTGCCAGGAGGCGGGACACTATGCAAGGGCCTGTCCTTTAAACGAGCCAAACCTGGGGCCGGGGGCCAGTCCTCAGGATTAAGAAGATCAGGCCCAGGTCGCTGCTGTGATCAGTACGTGGGTGGACGTCCTATCCTGTCCATCGTCCTGGACGCGATCCCTACCCCGGCATTATTGGACACCGGCTCTCAGGTCACCACGATCCCGTATGTCCTTTATCGGAGGTTTTGGTCGGACGACGATCTCCGACCACCGGACCCCTCCCTCACCATCTATGCTGCCAACGGACAGCCTATAGACCAGATCGGGGTCAAAGAGGTAACCATAAAGGTGGGAAGGCAGGAAATGAAGGGACAAGGACTGATTGTTGTGGACACTGATATTAGAGAAAGGAACCCGCAAATGATTTTAGGCACTAATGTCATAGAAAATTGCTTAGGGGAAGTGTTGTTGTTGCTTCACCAGATTGTTGAGGGTGCTGAGGGCAGGTCGCAAAGAGCCTTGCAAAAGGAGATCCGAATCATTCTGAGGAAGCAACAGGTAAAACAGACTGGCGGTGAGATTGGTAGTGTACGGGTGATGGATGCTAACCCCATTGTGATACCCCCACGGAGTGAAATGATGATGTGGTGTAGAGCAGCGGTAGGTCTCAGAGGACAGGATTACCAGGCTGTACTAGAGCCCACTCATTCAGACCACTGGCCCACGATTCTGACAGCCAGGGGGGTAGTTGATGTACACAAGGGACGAGTGCCTGTACGAGTGTTGAACTGTGGGGAGGAGGAAGCCAGACTACCAAGGTACGCTACCATAGCCAAACTGTTTACATGCTCAGATGACGCCATAACACCTGTAGGTCCCCTGACACAAGCTGACTCAAAAGAGGGTGAGACCTCCCAAAAGCAGTTAGAGGATTGGTGCCAGAAACTACACGTGGGGACTGACTCTACACCCGACTACCAGAAACATGGGGTTTACAGGGTCGTGCAGGAATACGAGCAGGTCTTTAGTAAGAACCCACTAGACTTTGGTAGGATCAAAGGGGTGCGACATCACATACCCACAGGCAGTCATCCTCCCATTAAGGAAAGACATAGGCCTATTCCACCAGCCCATTACCAGCGCACAAAGGACATGCTGAAGGACATGAAGGAGGCAGGCGTCATAAGGGACAGTTGTAGCCCCTGGGCGGCTCCCCTGGTCCTGGTAAGAAAGAAGGATGGCACGATGAGGATGTGTGTGGATTACAGACGGATAAATCAGATAACACACAAGGATGCCTACCCTTTGCCAAGGATAGAGGAATCCCTCGCTGCCTTGAAAGCCTCTAACTACTTTTCTACCCTAGATCTTACTAGTGGCTACTGGCAAGTATCTGTAGCAGAAGAAGATCGGGAGAAGACGGCCTTCACCACCCCAATGGGCCTCTGTGAGTTCAACAGCATGCCATTTGGACTCTGCAATGCCCCCGGGACCTTCCAGAGGCTTATGGAATGCTGCCTAGGGCACCTCAACTTTGAAACCGTCCTGCTCTACCTGGATGATGTCATCGTGTACTCCAAGACCTACGAGGACCACCTGAAACACGTGGCTGAAGTCTTTGAAGCACTATCCCGATATGGAATGAAGCTGAAACCATCCAAGTGCCATCTACTGAAGCCAAAGGTCCAGTACCTAGGTCACGTGGTCAGTGCAGAAGGAGTAGCACCGGACCCAGAGAAGGTCACAGTCATCCAGGAATGGCCCACACCTACTACCGTCCGGGAGGTACGTCAGTTCCTTGGCTTGGTAGGCTACTACAGAAGGTTCATCAAGGGCTACACGAAAATGGCAGCGCCTTTGCAAGAGCTCCTGGTAGGCCACCCAAAGAAGAAAGGAAAGATCTCCGGCCCGCCATTTCACTGGGGAGAAGCAGAAGAACACTCCTTCAGACAAATGAAAGGGGCCTTGATGGGTGAAGAGATCCTAGCCTACCCTGACTACGGTCTGCCATTCGTACTGTACACCGATGCCAGTAATGTGGGACTGGGAGCAGTGCTTTCACAGGTGCAGGGAGGCAAAGAGCGTGTGATTGCTTACGCCAGCAGGAAGCTCAGGCCTACTGAAAGAAACCCAGAGAATTATAGCTCATTCAAGCTAGAGTTCCTGGCCATGGTATGGGCTATCACAGAGCGGTTCAAGCACTACCTGGCAGCCACCAAATTCACTGTCTTCACGGACAACAACCCCCTGACCCACTTGGATACTGCTAAATTGGGTGCCATGGAGCAGCGTTGGGTAGCCCGACTGGCGAATTATGACTTTACTGTCAAGTATCGAGCTGGCCGCAAGAACGGCAACGCAGATGCTCTGTCCAGGATGCCTCACCTAGCAGACGAGGGTGAAGATGAAGATGATCTTGAAGAGATTGAGCTGCCAGCGTTCCATCGCCATGGAGCAAAACAGTGTCGGCAGTCGCGTGCCAACCGCCAAGAGGTGACCCTGAACCCACTACCTCACTACAACTGGAAGGAGACCCAGGAAAATGATCCAGCGGTAGGCTTGGTAAAGAAACTGATCAGCCAGCCTGGCGCCAGCCTTGACAAAGGAGCCCCACCTGAGGCACAGTACCTATGGAAGGAGAGGGGTCGATTATTCATCTATCAAGACAAACTTTACAGGAGCATCATTGACCCGAGGACGCATGAGAAGGTGTGGCAAGTGATTGTACCACAGAAGGATACGAGGATGGTGCTAGAAGCCTATCACAATGGTGCAGGCCACTTTGGTTGGAAGAAACTGGAGGCCCTACTTAAAGTAAGATTCTACTGGGTGGGTATGAGATCCGCCCTAGAGAAGTGGTGTCGAAACTGCGGGCCCTGCAATCTTAGAAGAAAAGACCAGCACAGCCAGAGAGCACCACTCCAGCCAATCCAAACTAAACGGCCTCTGGAGATCGTGGCCCTGGACCATGTAAAGTTGGCACCCAGCAGACAAGGCTACAACTACGCTCTCACTATGGTTGACCACTACTCCAGATTCCTGGTGGTAGTACCAGTCAAGGACTTGACAGGTCAAACTGCAGCCAAAGCTTTCCAAACACACTTCTGTCGACCACATGGCTATCCAGATCAAGTGCTCACTGACCAAGGACCAGCCTTTGAAGCTGAAGTGTTTAAGGAGTTTTGTAACCTATACGGCTGCCAGAAGATCCGTACTACGCCTTACCATCCCCAGACCAATGGCATGTGTGAGAAGATGAACCACATCATTCTCGACCTTCTGAAGACGCTCCCACTAGAAGAACGAAGTCAGTGGCCGGAAAAGCTGCCCGATCTAGTGGACATGTATAACAACATCCCTGTGAGTTCCACGAACTGCACACCGGCATACCTGATGAGGGCCAGACCAGGGAGATTGCCAGTAGATCTGGAAATGGGAGTTGAGACCCCTGAAGACCATCTACAAGGTGCTCATTGGGATTCCAACCGCCAAGCCCAATACAAGAAAGTACAAGAGTGTGTGGAGCGAAGCCTGACTCAGCAGCGTGAGAAACAAGAAAAGGCCTACAATCGGAAAGCACCTGCTGTTCCTTTGATGCCAGGAGATATAGTTCTCAAGAGAAAGAGAAGACATCATAAACTTGACAATCACTGGGAAGAAGAACCCTATACTGTGTTACCATCGACGCTTAGCAATGAAAAGACATGCCGTATCAGCAAGGATGGAGGAAAAACAACAGCTGTCGTTTCTAGAGATCGCCTAAAGAAATGTCCTGAACAACTAAGAACCCCTGAAGAAAGTCCCAACCCTTTGCCAGTTCAAGAACCAAAAGAAAAGATGATCCATACTGTACTTGGAGATTTTCCAGCAAGTTGGCCTCAATACAATGGAGCAGTAGTTATTCCGGTTATTACATTCCCTCGATCTGGAGAAGTAAGAGACCCAGAAGAACCTGTTCAGAACCTGGAAGAGCCAAATGTAGCTGAAGCAGAAGACCATGCACTGGTATCAATACCTAGTACACCCATTATTCACATTGAGACACATACATCGGGTGGGAGGACACAACCTCAGACAGATGACAGTATAGTACTGCGTAGGTCAACCCGCAGCAACTTTGGTCAGCTCCCATTACGCTATAGAGAAAGTACAGTTTAGTTCAAAGTGACGGTATGAAATGTAATGTTTAACCTGTTATAGTTAAGTAACGTTTAAGCGAAATGTGCCCACAAGGACTATTGTGAGACCTCCTTAAAATGTTAGACCACTGGTTATGAACTGGCTTTAACCACAAACTTTGCATTGTAAAAAAGTTGCCTCCTTGGTATCAACCACAGAGTCTGCCTGTTGAGGGGCATGGCTCTGCACCAACAAGGGGGCACGCCTGTTTATGGGGCCTGCCCTCCAACACTCGGAAGCGGGTACGCCTGTTTATGGGGCCTACCTTACACCACTCTCCTCAGGAGAGGAAGATTGGAGGAAAGGTCTGGGGAATGTGATGGCCCAGTCCTGGTCACCAAAAGGACCGGCGACCTACCTCCTGGAGGTTTTTGGGTGGGGTTCGGACATGTGGGTGGTTGGTGGTGGAATGGTACCTGGCATGTTTAAATGTAAATAATTGCCCCTGTGTGGGAAAAGTTTGTATTTACCTTTTTTCTTTCTCTTGTCTTTGCAGCCCGAGGACGTGCTGATGATAACTAAGGGGGAATGTGGCGCCCCTGACCTGGTCAGGCACCACAGAGTATTGCACCCATGCGGGAGCAATGCTTCCAGGTAATCTCCAAAGGCCAGGATGAGGCGCACACACAAACATATAGTGATCAGGCCTCCCACATCACCAGAGGGGACCCTTGGGTAGCCAGAAGGGGTTAACTTTCAATTCCCAGCTAGGGGTGTGTTCAGGGGCTAGTTGCTAGGAAGCAGGGCAGAGAGAGAGAAAAGAGAGGGGAGTCGAGAGGAAGAAGTTGAAGGGTGTGGAAGGGAGCAGAGGAGCTCTCGTGTCAGACAGGTCCTGAGGAGTGCAGTAGCTGAAAGCGGGGGAGAAAGGAGTACCGTGGGTCGGCCTGAAAACCATCCAGAGAGAAGGGTGGCTGAGTACGGAGATCCCGGTATCCGAGCACACAAGGGGAACTAGATCCCCAGTACAGGCAGCAGATCATCCAGAGCTGCTTAACCTACAGGTGGGGGGGGGTACTTCATGCCCTCACCACGACTACACAGAGCTTGAGCCAAGCAGCAATCACCAGGCCCAGAAGGGGACAGGGCCAGAAGCCATCCCACCAAGGCCACGCTGCCGGCAGACGAGCCAGAGAGAGGGGAGCAGGGTGGTAACAGCTTCCCTGGAGGGGTCCTACCACGCTTCAAGCAAAGGATCCTCCTAAAACAGAAAGAGTGCAAGGAAGGCGAGTGGACAGCTACCCTCAGAACGGCCTCCTGGAATTCCTGGTTCAACCTGGTTATCACAGTGTCGCCCGGGCATCTCACCGTGACCTCCAAACAGTGAGTAAACACGTTGAAAGACTTCTTGGACTGTGTTTGAGTCATTCTGCGACCTGTGGTCCCACACACATACACCGGGGCCTGGGGCTTGCCTCACTCTCAGGAGGCTATTACAACTGACTGCACCCACCATCAGCCCCAGGCATCCCTTAATCTGCAGTGGCGGTCCCCGCTGACCGCAATACTGAGAGTGGCGTCACGACAATCAAAAAAGAAGGTTCCCTACCTGTGACCAGATCCAGCTGCGTGGAGTCCCTGAAGGTAATGCACCGACACAGCGTTTGCGGGGCTCCACATATACAGCACAGTGCAGAGCCAGATAGCAGTAGGCACCCTCCCTCATGTAGTATACAGCTTGTATTTAGTACAACAATGTATACAGCACAGTGCAGAGCCAGATAGCAGTAGGCACCCTCCCTCATGTAGTATACAGCTTGTATTTAGTACAACAATGTATACAGCACAGTGCAGAGTCAGATAGCAGTAGGCACCCTCCCTCATGTAGTATACAGCTTGTATTTAGCACAACAATGTATACAGCACAGTGCAGAGCCAGATGGCAGTAGGCACCCTCCCTCATATAGTATATAGCCTGTATATAGGACAGCCTGTATATAGCACAGTGCAGAGCCAGATAGCACTAGGCACCCTCCCTCATGTAGTATACACCTTGTATATAGCACAGCAATGTATACAGCACAGTGCAGAGCCAGATAGCAGTAGGCACCCTCCCTCATGTAGTATACACCTTCTATATAGCACAGCAATGTATACAGCACAGTGCAGAGCCATATAGCAGTAGGCACCCTTTTTCATGTAGTATACACCTTGTATATAGCACAGCAATGTATACAGCACAGTGCAGAGCCAGATAGCAGTAGGCACCCTCCCTCATGTAGTATACACCTTCTATATAGCACAGCAATGTATACAGCACAGTGCAGAGCCATATAGCAGTAGGCACCCTTTTTCATGTAGTATACACCTTGTATATAGCACAGCAATGTATACAGTGCAGAGCCAGATAGCAGTAGGCACCCTCCCTCATGTAGTATACACCTTGTATATAGCACAGTAATGTATACAGCACAGTGCAGAGCCAGATAGCAATAGGCACCCTCCTTCATGGAGTATACACCTTGTATATAGCACAGCAATGTATACAGCACAGTGCAGAGCCAGATAGCAGTAGGTACCCTCCCTCATGTAGTATACAGCTTGTATATAGCACAGCAATGTATATAGCACAGTGCAGAGCCAGATAGCAGTAGGCACCCTCCCTCATGTAGTATACACCTTGTATATATCACCTTATATACCTTATATACCTCTTTTACAAAAAGGGCCCAGGGCACAGAACCGGGCAACGGCCACCAAAGTGACATCCCCAAGATATACACTGCCCGGGACTGAGTACCCAATATCCCAGGTGCGACATATACATCAGTCTCAGTGTCTCTTATGTGATAAATACACTGCAGTCTCATTGTCTCCTATGTGATGTATACTACAGACCAGGGGTGGGATTCAAATATTTAACAACAGGTTCTCTGTAAACCCCGCCCAGTTGAAAACCACACCCATTCAGTAACCACACCCATTTTGCTAGCCACACCCATTTACACGGACTTTCCTCAATCAAAAAATACAAGTAATTTAAAGTAAAATTTCTTTCCCCTTCTTCCCCTCCTATACTTTCACTCTCCTGTCGAGTACCAGTTGTTCCAGTCACTGTCACTCATATTGTATTAAATGGTGTTTCTAAAATTTTTAAAAATTATTACTAGAGGAGCCCTGCTAAAATTGGAACAGACGACCTTCCCCACACAGATCTCAACCCATGTGGTCTCTTTCCCCTGCAGATCCCATCCCATAATGGCCTCTTTCCCCCTACAGATCCCATCCCATGTGGCTCCTTTCCCCCTACAAATCCCATCCCATTATGGCCTATTTCCCCTGCAGATCCCATCATGGCTTCTTTTCCCAGCAGATCTTATCCCATGTGCTCCTTTTCCCATATAGCTCCCATCTATGGAGCCTCCTCTCCCCATATAGCTCCCATCTTATGTGGCCTCCTCTCTCCATATAGTTCCCATCTATGCAGCCTCCTCTCCCCATATAGCTCCCATCTTATGTGGCCTCCTCTCCGCATATAGCTCCCATCTTTATGCGGCTCCTCTCCCCATATAGCTCCTATTTTTATGTGGCCTTATCTCCTCATATAGCTCCCATCTTTATGCGGCCTCCTCTCCCCATATAGCTCCCATCTTTTGCGGCCCCTCTCCCCATATAGCTCCCATCTTTTGCGGCTCCTCTCCCTATATAGCTCCCATCTTTATGCAGCTCCTCTCCCCATATAGCTGCCATCTTATGTGGCCTCCTCTCCTTGCATCTTCGGCTCACTTAGCGCTTACCTGCTCCAAGCACCGGCGGCCTCTCCTCTGTCTTCCGTCCTCCTCCCCGGCACTCTGCTGGCACACTGACGCTGACAGACGGCAGTAGGAGGAGCTACCTCCTCACACTGCCGTGACCTCTGCAGCGTCAGTGCGTCGCTGCACGCCGGGTCAGGGAGCAGACAGGCTCCACTGAACCCGGAAGTGTGGCGTGTACGAAGGTACAGGATTTCATTTGTGCTAGTATGACGCCCTGAACTAGCACGGTAGTCACAGGTAGGCCCTTGCATAACACCCGTCCCCTAAAAAGGTGTCATCAGCCACCCTTAAAACCCTAGTCACCTCCCTCAGAGCTTAATGGACACACCAGGGGGGCGGGGCCAGGCGGTTGGCCATGCCCACCGAGGAGTTCGGAGGGCCTGAGGCAGGAAACAGTTCAGTCAGTGGTCAGTAGTGAGTAGTCAGTGGAGTTGAGGAGTGAAGGAGAGTGCAGCAGGCCTGTGGTGACAGGTCTGCAGCGGGAACTGACAGGTGCCAGGGTCGTAGCTCTGGTACCTCGGCTAGGAGGCAGACGGTGGCCTTAGCCTGCAGGAGCCGGGAAGATGGCCAGGTGGAACCGTGGTGGACCGGGACAGGGTAGTGGCCCGCGGGTACCGACCCGGGGAACCGACTGGAAAGCGGAGCACACAGGGGGGGTACTCAGACCCTGAAACGAGGTCCAGAAGCCACTGGACTGAGTTAATTCACTGATTGAGGTCTGGACTATAGGTCCTTTCCCACCCAAGTCCCGACTGAAGACAACAGCCCACCGAGGGGGATAGAAAGCCACCGCACAGGCAGAGAGATCCCACGGGCCAGCGTCTGCGGGCAAACGGGCTTTCCCGACACACATACCGGCGGGGAGCGGACTCCCGTTGCTGAAGCGAAGGCAGTCTACATACACACTACACGGTGCAGGAGAAAGGCAAAGACCACCAACCCGAGTAGGGGGCACCAGACGCAGCCGGCTGCGGGCACCGACCACCATCATCTTGGTTTACCAGAGACTTTTGTGCATCAATCATAGTGAGTACAACTGTGCAATCGGGCTGCGCACCGCCCTGCACCGCCAAGCAAAGACATACCATCCCAATCGGGTCCCGGGACCATCACCCCTGCCCACGGAGGGGTTAACACCTTTGCTGCGCAACATCTCCCCCGGGGTGCCTAGTAAACAGCAGTGGTGGTGTTAGGGTGAACTCTTAACCAGAGATCACTAGTTGCCTACTGCCTGGCCAAATTGGTATAGGCCAAGTGCATGCATAAAAGAATTCACACCAGACACAGTCGGATATGAAGTCTCTTCTTGGTCACTAGAAATGGCACCGAACAGACAGAGAAGAAACATGCATCCTCTTGATATAGGCTAGGGCATACACAGGTTCATATATGCCCATTTAGTGGGACAGTTCATGAGCTAGCCAATGGGGAGATCCGTGTTGCTGTTGATGGGTGTGTCTGACTTCAGTGGATGAAACCATGATGATGGGAGGGACGTCATCTGGTGGATCCATGCTGATGGTTTGGTCTGTGATGTCTTCTAGCTTGACCAGGGGTCTTCCCTTATATGGTATCTTCTTTCATTCCCTGCATTCCAAGCAAGGTGTGGATAACAGGAAATGGCGGCCATCTTTATATCTGTGTCATGTGTATGATCTGAGAGCTGAATTATGTAAGGCAAATCGACATATTTCCCACAATGCTCTATGTCCAGAGGTTAATTAAGTATTTCATTTTATTACTCTCCTCAACAGTGGTATCCACATTCACCACAGCCCGTGGGTGGCGTCACGAACTTAACTAAAAACCACGGCCCCGGCCGTAAACCTAACCCCTACGTAGCGCCAGCATCCTTTCAGAGCGAAGTGACCCCGGATCCAGAGACGCTCGAGCCACCCACCAACGAGCCCGGATCCGAGCGGCTCGGCTTCAGCCGAGCGCGGGGCGGTACACTAGTGTCCAGGGTCGGACTGGGGTGTGAGGGGCCTACCAGGGAAATTGCCTCTAGGGGCCCGCACTATAACTACTGTAAACCTTTTTATTACTTGTTCATTTTCGGCTTCTCTCAGTATAACGTGAGCATATTAGTAAACTCTACAGTGCGCAGAAGAGCCCTGTCCTGTGCCTGCAGATAGCACAGGATTTCTTGTAGCCTCTTATTTACAGTTAATAATGGAATCTGTTATTTACAGTCACTCGCAGTTTTTCTTACACACGGACATTCCTTGTCCTAGGAAAACCACCGAGTCCATCAGCCAAAATATATTCAAAGAGAAGCTAAATGTTATCCAGCATCTTCACATGGAAACGTTTACTAAAATTAATCCGCCGATGCCGCCATCTATCTGGGAAATCCCCTGTAAGGGTGCGTGCCCAGCCGTCCACGATCAGTGTTTGCAGCATGTTGGCTGTAGCATGGTTCAGCTGCATCCAAAACGCTGCGTTGTAAGTACAAGCACAGTGGATGGATTTCTATAAATCCCGTGCCCACTGTGCTTCTTTTTTCCGCAGCAAACACTGACCTGCGGAGCTTCTTTCTAGAGCACAGCATGTCAATTGTTTGCTGCGTAATCGCATGCTCCTCCGTATGGAGAACACAAACGAGAGACCGCAGCACACTGAAGCTTGATTGTGGGTACTGACAGCTGCGGTCTCCTGCGGAGGAGACTCGCAGCCCCGCAGGTCAGGACCCGCTCCATGCAGAACACAGTGAGTCCTGATCGTGGGCACCTACCCTAAAGGCTGCTTTACACCAGACAATCTATCGTGCGATAGATCGTCGGGGTCACGGTTTTTGTGACGCACATCCGGCATCGCTGGCAATGCCGGCCTGTGTGACACCTCCTAGCGACGCAGTATCGCTCACAAATCGTGAGTCGTGTACTGCTCGCTAGGTTCCATAATATCGTTTAATTTAGTTGTTCATCGTTTCCGTGGTAGCACACGTCGCTCCGTGTGACACCCCGGGAACGATGAACAGCAGCTCACCTGCGTCACGCGGCCACCGCCGGCTATGTGAAGGAAGGAGGTGGGCGGGATGTTTAGGTCCCGCTCATCTCCGCCCCTCCGCTTCCATTGGCCGGCGGCCGTGTGACGTCGCTGTGACGCCGAACGTCCCTCCCACTCCAGGAAGTGGACGTTCGCCGCCCACAGCGAGGTCGCACGAGAGGTAAGTACGTGTGACGGGGGTTACTGACTTTGTGCGCCACGGGCAGCGATTTGCCCGTGACGCAAAAAGGACGGGGGCGGGTACGATCGATTGTGAAATCGCACAATCGGTCGTACCATGTAAAGCAGCCTTAAGAGTCAGTATGTGGTGGTGTGAAGCATTACCACCCAATACACTTTTCCAATTGGAGACTGTGGTGAATATTTGTCTTCACTATAGTTTCCAAACTAGTTTTCCATGTTGGATAAACCCTTCTCTAGTCCTGTGTATTATGACAACACTGCTCTATAGACAGATCAGGCTTTTTTTTTTTTATATATATACAGTATTTATACTGAAGCTCCTCCTGTACGATCATCACATATAGAGGCCCCCTGAAGAGTAATTACATATAGCCTAAGATAATAGCACTGACACTGGGGGTACAGGATAATGACACTGACACTGGGGGTACAGGATAATGACACTGACACTGGGGGTACAGGATAATGACACAGATACTGGGAGTACAGGATAATGACACTGACACTGGAGGTACAGGATAATGACACTGACACTGGGGGTACAGGATAATGACACTGACACTGGGAGTACAGGATAATGACACTGACACTGGGAGTACAGGATAATGACACTGATACTGGGGGTACAGGATAATGACACTCGGGGTACAGGATAATGACACTGACACTGGGGGTACAGGATAATGACACTGACACTGGGGTTACAGGATAATGACACTGACACTGGGGTACAGGATAATGACACTGACACTGGGGGTACAGGATAATGACACTGACACTGGGGATACAAGATACTGACACTGGAGTTGCAGGATAATGACACTGACACTGCCTTCACTTTAGGTCGACTTCCTCATAGACCTTCTCCACCTCGACATCCAGGCAGCAAGGTGGGGGAGGGGACTGGGACTGCGCCTGGAAACTGCGGCCTTCCCTCACTTTCACATCGAGGGCATACCAGCCCCTCTCCCTGCAGTGTCGAGTATAGACTACTAGGTCTCCCGGTAACAGGTCACGGCCCGGGTGGCCCGTCGGCAGATGGGCATGTACATCCCGGCGGGCTACAAATACTTCGGCCTTCAGGCCCGGTTCATATATAAAGCCGTACCCCCGGTGAGGGTCGAATGTCTGGACCTGCCCCTTGTACACCGGGCCCCGTACCCGGAAGGTGGCATTTTGGAGGTGTGTCCTTTTCACGGATCTCGGCCCTCTGGCGCTCTCTCTCGGCAATTTCTCGGCCCAGAGGGTTCGGTTCCCTATCCCAGTACGGGGCTTCTGCCTGCCCCCGCGGGACTTCCTTCACGCTGCCCACAACTGGCGCCCTTTTTGGAAGGTCCCGCGGTGACATGGCCTGGGGTGCTGCCTCGCAGCGGCGACCCGGCGCAGCCTCAGCCGAGGTTTGGGTTTTGGGAACAGGGGTCCTCACCGGCTGGACCTCCGTCTCCTTCTGGACCGGACGGACCACCAGAACCGGGACGGACTTAGGTGCGGCCACTTCCTGTGCCGACGGCTCTTCTTCATGGACGGGCACCTCCCGCTGGATCTTCCATGGCAGCGGTGCGGGTTGTCTGCGGACATCGCAGGCTGGTCCTCCAGGGCGGCCGGCCGGAGCTCCGCTACCGGTGGTGGGGGTAGCGGGCCTAGTGGCGGGGCAGCAGCAGCCGAAACAGATAGCGGGGGAGGCAGCAGGGTGAGCAAGTGCAGAACGGACCCCTCAGCCGCAGCGACAGGTGGCGTGGGTCACCTACCCGCTCCTCCAACTCTGTCTCCACGTCGCGTCTCCGCACGGCCGCCGCCACTTCCGCTATGTCGGCCATCCATCCATCCACGAGGGACTGCACTTGGGCCTGCAGGCGGCTGCACATTTGTGTGGTCCGGACCTCCACCCACGCCGCTGTTCCTGGCGTGGGCTCTGGGGTTTCAGCGGTGCCGGACAGACGGGACATCTTGGCAGCGGTGTTCCAGGAACCAAATGGCTTGCAGAGTCCTGGCGTCCCTGCTTTTATGGCCTCGGTTACATTAGGCAGGTTTTCACCCGCCCCCCTTGGTTCTCTTTAGCACTTCCGCTTGTTGGGCGCGGGGCTTCGCTTTCGCGCCTTCCCTGCTCGGGGAAGACACTCGAGCGGGAAATCTTCGCGCCAAAGATGGCGGCGCTTCAAATTTTTCGGCCGGGCGCCGCTGGCGGAGGCCACAAGGCGCACTTCTACCGGTAGGTAGATTGGTTCTATCCTGTTCGCAGACGCCAAGTTGTCGCGGGCAACGGGGCGCTACGCTCGCTAACACTCGGGTCCGGCGCTGCTGCTGCTGCTGCTCGGTGGCTCGTGCGGTGGGCCAGATCCGGGGACTCGAGCGGCGCTCCTCGCCCGTGAGTGAAAAGGGGGTTGGTTTGTTTGGGGATTTAGTCCGTGACGCCACCCACGGGTTGTGGTGAAGATGGGCACCACCGCTGCTGGTGACGGGGATCCCGGGAGCGATGGTAGGGAGCAGCTGGGATGTTGTTTTCCCCCTCCGTGGGTAGGAGTTGGTGGTCCCGGGGCCCGGTGGTGTGACGGGGAGGCAGGGTTGGTGAGGTGCAGGGTTGCAGGGACAGCGCGGCGCGGTGCCGGTTGGCACGGGTGTACTTACTCAGCAAAAGATGCACAAAGTCTCCGGTAAACCAAACGGCTGGATGGACGGGTCCCGCAGCTGGCTGCAGTGTCTCTCCCCGGACAGGTGATGGTGGCTGTCTCTCCCTGCACCTTTGTGTACTGTGTTGACTCCAATGGCTTCCCAACGGTAGTCCGCTCCCCGGTGTATAGCTACCGGAGGAGCCCGTTTTGCCCGCAGGCGCTGGCCCTTGGATTTCTAGCCAGTGGCGGTGGCTGTATATCCTCACAGTGTGAGCGGTTGCCTTCAATCGGGACTTGGTTGTTAGGGAACCCCGGGGGTTCCTGTCACATTCGGATTTGACTATTGACGGCGGCTCCAAGCCTGGTCAGGGTCCGATGGCCCTGCCTGTGTGTGCTTAGCTTCACTCCGTTCCCCGGTCCGGTACCGGTCGGCCACCGCCCATTCCCGGTCCTTACGGCTCTGCGGAGTTCCACCAACTCCTGCAGACGACCACCACCGTCTGCCAACCTCGTTGTCAGTGCCTGGGCTCCGACCCAGACACACGCAGTTTGTCACCTCTCACTTTCACCTCCTGAACTAAACTACTCCTTTTCCCACCTCCAGGCCTGTGGTGGGTGGGGCCAACCGCCTGGCTCCGCCCCACCTGGTGTGGACATCAGACCCTGGAGGGAGGCAACAAGGATTTTTGTCTGACTAATGTAACTGTCTGGGGGTGTGGGGGTGCGTGTGTGTTTTGTCTGTGGCTACCTGGCTAGTCCAGGGCGCCACAAAAGCACGCACTGTGTATATGTAGCAGAGCAGTTTATGTATTAGAGCTGTGTGTATTAAGGTATCAAAGCCAAGCGTGCATGTACTGTGCATGCAGAAGTGTTTTGTACATGTGTATATAATACATGTTCTGTAACGTTAGGGGGTGTGTGTTTGCAGGACTGGCTTTGGGAGACAAACTGGGCAATTTACCAGAGCCCCCATCCTCATGATGGCCCTCAGCAGTATTAGAGCAAAGGGGATGGTCAACCACGCACATGTAGGAGCCCATCCACAGCGACTGCCACTTATAACAATACCGGCGTGCTGTGAAGAATACTGTTACATTCTGCAGTAGAGCAAAGAAACATGGTCTCTTTACCCTAACATTCTCCTGTCAGCTGCGGTCGCTTTACGTCCCAGCGCAGGAGGCGTGATGACAATATCACATCGTTCTACCCATGAAAGACGCTGACTGTGCCAGCGGACTCAGGATTATGTGAGTAATTATTGCTTATGCTTTTTTTTAAAGTACATAAGTGGCTGTGGAGCCTATCATAAAGTATGTAGTGAGCTTTAATGGCCATTATTCTGTATGGATTGGGCTGTGGTGCCATCATATTGTATATTGGGAGCATAAAGAGCTGTTGGAGCCATCATACTATTTATAGGGAGATGTGGCGGGCATTATCTGTATGAAATGAGCTATGGGGCCATCCATCATACTATATATACGGAGCTGTGAGAACATCATACTGTATAAAGGGAGCTGTAGAGGATATAATACAGTATATAGGGAGCTTTGTGGGCATCATACCTACTGTATAGTGGGCTGTAGGGGGCATTATACTGTTAATAGTGTGCAGGTAGGGACCATTATAATGTGTTTATTGTGTACTGGGAGTTGTGCATGCACCATATTGTAAATAAAGAGCCCCCATAATGTGCATAGTAAGTTGTTGGGACAATAGACTATACATATGGAGTTGTGGGGCCATCATTCTGTATATATTGAGCTGTGGTGGCCACATCCTGTATATAGAGGGCTGTGGGGACATTGATATGCAGGGTAGTGGGGTCGTCATACCGTATATAGTGAGCTGTGGGAAGTCCATACTGTATATAAACAACTGTGGAGGCCATTACACTGTGTACAGGTAGCTATAGGAGCCATCATATTAAATATAGGGAGCTGTAGTGGACTCATCCTGTATATAGTGAGTTATGGAGTCCAACATACTGTTTATAGGACACTGTGGCGGCTCCATTTTTTATATAGGGGGCTGTGGAGGACATCATACTGTATGTAGTGGGCTGTAATTGCCTCACACTGGGTATAAGGAGCTGTGGTACCAGTATACTGCATATGGGTTGCTGTAGGGGCCCAATGCTGTATATATTGGACTGCGGGTGGCACCATACTGTATATTGAGTTGGCTGTGTATATGGAGCTGTAGGGGACATCATATTGCATTTAATGGATACTAGGAAAACCATAATGTGTTTTAATTAGCGGGAAATATGTTTTTCTTATGTTCTGCTGTCTAACATGGGGTGCATTTTATAGTGATTGTGTCCTACAGTCCAAAGGTTTAAAACAGCAGCATGTCAATTCTTTAAGCATTTTTGCAATTTTTTTTCTCCAATTGAAATGAATGAAGGAAAACAATTTATCAAAAATGCACAAAAAAGGCTATTTTATGCAGCATTTTTTCCCGGTGTCAACACTCCAGTGTTTGCAGTAGAAAAATCTGCATATGCTGAATGTGTGTACATGCATTAGCGCCTCACTCAAGTCTCTGTGAAGTCAGGTGGTGGCCAAGACATTTAGCACCTGTATAGATAAATGCTCTCTGTGCAATAAGGCTTCTTTCACACATCCGGTTTTTTCTCTGCGGCACAATACGGCGCTCTGCAGAAAAACCGCAACCGTTTTTTTTTGCCGCCGGTTGCGTGTTTTTTTTGCATAGACTTACATTAGTGCCGTATTGTGTCGCATGGGCTTGCGTTCGGTCCGGTTTTTGCCGCATGTGGCAGATTTAGCAGATGCTGCGGCGCATTTTTCAATGCATGCCTATGGACGCCGGTGCGGAAAAAACGCATCCGGCCGCCGCATGCGGTTTCTTCCACTGCGCATGCTCAGTAGCGTGCCGCAACCGGAAAAAAACGGACGGGCAGCATGTAAAAACTTATGCAAAGGATGCGGTGTGTTCGCCGCATTCGTTGCATAGGTTTCACAGCCGGATTGAGCCGCACTGCTCAAACCGGATGTGTGAAAGTAGCCTAAGGTGACCCCCTAATTAACACAGGCTCCATGGTTCTATCGTCCATGCACCACCCTCCTACACTGTACACCTGGATGAGCCAAATAGTACAAGAGTACAGTGTAAATTGATAAATGCCATATGAATTTAAAGTGCAACCAAATGATACACATAATGTGTAATGATAATGAGCAGGTGGCAGAGAAATAATCTACAATAGAATCCAAACAAGTAAACTGATGTCTGGCTCCCCAATTATGTCACCAAAAAAGTAGCTGTTTATACAAAGGTGTATGTTCATTGCATTAATGAAAAATAAAATGATGTATCCATGCATCCGATGTAACCCAGTAAGTGAATATCCATATCAGAGTCAGAACAAGAATAGAACAGTTCTGTGCAAAAATAGAGGCTGAAATCATACATGTCCCCAATTCAAGGCAATGGAGCCATTCCCTTTGTAAGATTATTAACCATGTGTTTACCAGCAAGACATGGTTTAATCAAGGATTCATTACCTGTAGAGTATGGAGAACAATTTCCAGTCTGGCATCTTTTGAAGTTCTTTATTAATGGTTTTCCATGGTGTACACCAGCACAGGACTAGGTAAAGATGTCAGTGCCATTACTGGAGGATCAGCAGGAATGATTTGAATTAAAAAAAAATTTGAATTCTCTTCTATATTTTTAAAAACTTTTTTTTACTTTTTGCTTAGTTTTTTTACTCCCCTTAAAGGACATATAAACCTGCAATAGTCCGATTGCTTATGCTATATACTGCAGTAATGTAGTATTTAACTAATAATTAAAAGAGCATGCCAGCTAGAGACGGGACTTCATAGGAGCATCATAGCAAGCGCCTGGCTGCCATGTCGCCCCCCCCACTGGCACTGTGTTCTCGTTGTACCAGGGAGACTAATGGGCGCATGGAACAGCACGCCCTACAGACTGCACATTGTAAATGGGTTATCCAGGACTACAGTAAATGATATTTTACCATGAGCTAGGCAGGTAGGTGTAACTAGTCACCAACAACCTGCCTGTTCAATTCATTGCTGGCTCATTGCAGTCACTGACTGCTCCTGTCGGAGATTCAGTTGCTCCACATTAACAGAGCAGCTCTGTGTTCTTCCGCGCTGCTCTGTTGATGGGGGTGTGACTGCCAACATCCATGCTGATTAACAGCCTGACTGCGCCCAGTTAAGCATTGGGGAGCCAGCTGTCAATTAGCATGACATAAGCAGTCACGCTCTTCAACACAGTAGAGCAGAAGAGCAGCCTCAGCTGTCAACGTGACGTCATTCGAAGAAACTACCTGCCTGTTAGTCCTTATGTCCACAGTTAAAAAAATGAATATAGTGCTGGACAACTCCTTTAAGTGCCTCTTTTGGACATTGACAATAGAATTTAAGTGGTTAGCAGCAGACGGAGCTCATATCTGCTTGCTACTTTTAGTGGCACATGATGGTTGAGTAACACAGCCATCATCTGCTGTAAAAGATGCAAACCCAACACAACCAAAGTCTGTAAGACGTTCGGATGGAGCTGTGACCCTTGATTGTAGAATTGGTCTTGCCTATCAGAACTGGGATTATATGACCCTAATTTAGGAATTCGATGTAGCCACTGTGACCACAGGCTTGCTTGTGCTCAACCCTCTCCAGTCCAGTTAAACAGGATTAGGCCACTTTTTCGAGGTAATATTTTGCATGAATATTTGAGAACAGGAGTAGATCCAAAACCCAGAAGAGGTGCAAGCGTTTCCATTATATTTTTTTTTGTTTATGTTTCTTGCACTTTAGGTTTTATCTTAGAAATACTTATATAAATTTTAAGACAAACTATTCAGTGTGAAGGAACCTTTATGAAAATAGGCAAGCAAGCTGCTTATAATACTGCAGTAATATAACTCCCTATTCAAATGATTCCAATGGTGAGTGCACTGTTGTGTTGTGCTGTAATACTTGTCTCCTCTTCTTCATCACCAGAGCAGGGACAACTCCTGGGGCAACACGCACTCACTGAGTAGATGAGGGTCCTGTGTAGGTGAGAGCCCTGTGTGACCTGCAGGTGTCCAGCCGTATGACTTTGTGATATGTGATGGACCCCGACTCCCAAACACAATTAATCCCACAGATGCATGCAAAATAAATACATGAAGCATTTCTATTAGGTGTCAAACGTTCTCAACTTTATTTAAATTTACATGACACCAAAAATAGCACCCCACTGACTCACGGAGAGTCACCCCCCAGCACTCAGGAGAGGAAAAACCACCTGTGGAGGAAACCTCTAGAGAACCATGGCTGGAGGATTGCCCTTCCCTTGGGCTTACTCTCCTTTCAGATTGCGTTTTTCCCTACGTCCACAGGTCCCGTCGGAGCATCCGTCCGAACCGCCCCTCCCCCACTCTGCAAAGCGTGTCCCGGACACATGCGCCCGGCAGGGCCATTCACTGTAATGGAGCACACTGCGTTAGCGTGTGCTCTGTTTTGTGCCATTTTTGCACATATACGTTTTCTGCAGACAGACACCCGAACATAGTACGTTCGCGTTCGGGTGTCCGTCTGCAGAAAACGTATTGCAGTGAATGTCCCTGTCGGGCGCATGCATCCGGAACACGCTTTGCAGAGTGGGGGAGGGGCGGTTCGGACGGATGCTCCGACGGGACCTGTGGACATAGGGAAAAACGCAATCTGAAAGGAGCCTTAGAGAGTTAGTGCTGATATATAACAGATATAACAGCAGATTTACAATTTATACATTTTACCAGATTTACAGAGAACCACATAATAAATCTAGACTATAAATGTGATAAACTGGATGTGGAGAGATCTTGCTGCAATATCTGTGGATAATAATAATAGTGAAGCTTTTTCCCATATCTTATCAATTGAAGTGATATACTCTTCATGATGCCTTGCACACAGCCAGAGGCAGCAAAACAACCTTGCGATTGTTGATAAATTTCATTCATTTTGAGTCTCAAGTCTTCAGACAGTTCTCGACTCCTCTTTCGGTTTTCCATGATTAGCGTGGCAAACACAGCCACACAATGCAGATTGTGTCAACTTTTCCCCTTTTTATCTGGTTTCAGGTGTGATTTTCAAATTGCCCCATACCTGTTACATGCCACAGGCGAGTGTTAACAAGACTCACATGTTGGAAACAAAGTGGTTTACCCACAATTTTGGAAAGGTGCCAACAGTTTTGTCCTAACTGTTTTTGGAGTTGTGTGAAATTATGCCCAATTTGCCTTTTTTTCTGAGTTTTTTGTTTTGTTCCAATACACATGAAGGAAAGAGACATATGTATAGCAAAACGTGTAATTTCACTAACTTTCTGGGAGCAATACTTCATTTTCTAAAAGGGCGCTTACAACTTTCAGCCATGACTGTTGGCAACTGTTTTGAAGCTTTGGTGCCCATAGATTGCTCGTGCACAGTCCTCTCCACTGTAGTTAGTAAGGATTAGACCACTTTTCCAAGGCAATGTACATTCACGCCAAAATTCTGGCATGAAAGTTCTGAAAAGTAGCAAAACTAAGCACATCTCAGAGTTGCTCTTATCGTTTTCATGCCATGTTTTCCCAGCTCTGACAAAATGACCAGAGCTGGACGGGGATGCAACGAGAGAACACCGCTCATCTAATTCATGACCATGTGCAGCGTTCTGTACACAAGAAATTTCACTCCAGTCCCTGAATAGAGATTTCTGGCGCAGCACACAGAGGCGCATGCCATTTGCCAGACACTTCAGATTCATTAAGAAGGGTCTCACTCCAGCACACGCCTCATCAAGACCGGTGTGAACAACGCTGATCTTGATGAATCGGACACAAAATTTTTCATTAGCAATTCACAACAAGCACCCAGAGACCAAAACACAGGCGCGGTGAAAGTGTTTGTTATATTTTTTCTGTGTTTCCTCCATACCAGCTTTTACCTTGCAAATACAGATGTAAAATGATGAGTGAAATACTCACTGTGTGTGAATGAGGTTTTATGTTAATACCAAGTAAGATGCTTGTAATACCATTGTAATATCAATTCTTATTATGAGCATGTGTACAGTTGTGCTGTAATTCTTGTCTCATCATCATCATCATCATCATCATCATCATCATCATCATCAGAGCAGGAACAACTCCTGGGGCAATCACTCAGTAGGTGAGGGTCCTGAGTAACCGGCAGATGTCCAGCCGTATGACTTTGTGATATGTGATGGACCCCAACTTCCAAATAAAATGAATCACACAGACGCATGCAAAATAAATACACAAAACATTGCAATTAGGTGTCAAACATTCTCAACTTTATTTAAATTTAAAAGACACCAAAAATGGCACACCCCCTGACTCACGGAGAGTCACCCCCCAGCACTCAGGAGAGGAAAAACCCCCTGTGGAGGAAACCTCTAGAGAACCATGGCTGGAGGATTGCCCTTCCCTTGGGCTTAGAGAGTTAGTGCCGATATAGAACAGATGTAACAGCAGTTTTACAATTTGTACATTTTACTAAATTTCCAGAGAACGACATAATAAATCTAGACTATAAATGTGATAAACTGGATGTGGAGAGATCTGGCTGCGATATCTGTCACCACAGTGATTGCTGGAAATAATTTGGTTGATCCAATTCCCCAGATTGATGAAGCATTTCTCCCTTACAGATCCAGGTCCATCTCTCAAGAAGATGGACACTTGGTTACAAAAATTGTTAGTTACAAATAACTGCTAATCGAATAAATCCCCCCTCCCCCCACGGCACCCATTAAAGTCATAGGTCCGTCCATAAACTCCCAAAGGAGAGCTGCTCTTTGTAGAGGGTAACAGAAGGGGATCCTGTCCCGGGGACCCCCCTCTATTACCTTCATATACCCTGGGGGTGTCTAAATCAGACAACCCCTTTATCTGCTAGAACCTCCAAACTACACCACGGTCAGCACATTACGTGGGGTGTTCAAGCTCAACGTCCTCAGGCGCATCAGTAATGGCACTGATCATGGCAGCGCAGCCTTCTTTTATGGAATCTTCTTTATGACATATATTTATGACCTCATAACATTGTCATGGTTACTACAGGGGCTTATTACTGATGCAGGCCCCAAGTATTAACCCTTTCACAGCTGGCAATTCACTGCACTGCAGAGCCAATTAATCTGCAGTTAACAAGAATGTTGGTATGGCAACTCGAGGCCCAACCATGATATTTAGATCTGGAAAAGATCAAAACCATTTATACCCTGCCAGGGGCAAGGTCAAACAGGCCTTTTGTCAGTATGTGCACTTTTTTTTTTGAGGTGGTCAAAGACTTTTTTTTGGGTGTTTTATATTTTTGCACTGGTACAGTATTTTTCAGTTAATTAGATGCACCGAATTGTAAGTTGTACCCCAAATTTAGAGAGGAAAAGAAAGTTGCAGCAAAGAAAAAAAAAAAAAGAGAATTTTGTTTACTTACCGTAAATTCTTTTTCTTATAGTTCCGTATTGGGAGACCCAGACATTGGGTGTATAGCTTCTGCCTCCGGAGGACACACAAAGTACTACACTAAAAAGTGTAGCTCCTCCCTCTGAGCATATACACCCCCTGGATAACCAAATCTAGCCAGTTTAGTGCAAAAGCTGAAGGAGAATAGCCACCCACAAGTAGAGATAGAGCAAGAACCGGAACAACCAGACCCTCTGTCTACAACAACAGCCGGTGATAACACGCGGAACAAGAAACTGCCAACAGGCAACAGGGAGGGTGCTGGGTCTCCCAATACGGAACTATAAGAAAAAGAAGAATTTACGGTAAAGAAAAAGAGAATTTTGTTTACTTATCGTTCCTATGAGAGACCCAGACCATGGGACGTTCCAAAGCAGTCCATGGGTGGGAATAAACAGAAAACTGAGAAGTAGGCGGAACCTAACTTCACAAATGGGCGACAGCCGCCTGAAGGATGCGTCTGCCCAAGCTCGCATCTGCCGAAGCATGAGCATGCACTTGGTAGTGCTTTGAAAAGGTATGCAGACTAGTCCAAGTGGCAGCCTGACAGACCTGCTGAGCCGTAGCCTGGTGCCTGAAAGCCCAAGAGGCACCGACAGCTCTGGTCGAGTATGCCTTGATCCCCGGCGGGGGAGGCACCTGAGTACACTGGTAGGCATCGGAAATGGCCGACCTAATCCAACGAGCTAAGGTCGGCTTAGAAGCCGAGAGGCCCTTACGCCGACCTGTGGTCAGCACAAAAAGAGAGGTGCACCGCCTAAGAACAGCGGTGCGAGACACATAGATCCGGAGCGCCCGCACCAGATCCAGAGTATGCAACGCTTTTTCAAAGCGATGAACAGGAGCCGGACAAAAGGAAGGCAGGGAAATGTCCTGGTTAAGGTGGAAAGGAGAAACCACCTTAGGGAGAAAGTCCGGAGTCGGACGGAGAACCACCTTGTCTTGATGAAAAACCAAAAAAGGTGACTCCGAAGAGAGCGCAGCCAAATCAGAGACTCTCATGAGGGAAGTTATGGCCACTAGAAAGACCACTTTCTGTGAAAGACGAGACAAAGAAACCTCCCTAGGAGACTCAAAGGGGGGTTTCTGCAAAGCCGTGAGGACCAGATTCAGGTCCCAGGGATCCAAGGGCCGCCGGTAAGGCGGAATGATGTGAGACGCGCCCTGCATGAAGGTGCGCACCTGAGCCAGCCGGGCGATACGCCGCTGGAACAACACTGACAGAGCCGAGACTTGTCCCTTGAGGGAATTGAGGGATAGTCCTAGCTGCAGACCGGACTGTAGAAAGGACAGGAGGGTCGGCAAGGAAAAAGGCCAAGGAGCATGGCCGGAAGAACGACACCAGGACAGGAAAATTCTCCAGGTCCTGTGATAGATTTTGGCCGAGGAAGACTTCCAAGCCCGAGTCATAGTGGAGATGACTTCAGGAGGAATACCAGAAGCCGTCAAGATCCAGGACTCAAGAGCCACGCCGTCAATCTGAGAGCCGCAGAATTCTGGCGAAAAAACGGACCTTGTGAGAGAAGGTCTGGACGGTCCAGGAGATGCCACGGCACCTCTACGGACAGATGGAGCAGGTCTGGATACCAAGCTCGCCTGGGCCAGTCCGGAGCAATGAGGATGACCCGACGGCCCTCCATTCTGATCTTGCGCAGGACTCTGGGCAAGAGAGCTAGAGGGGGAAAACACGTAGGACAGACGAAACTGGGACCAATCTTGAACCAGAGCGTCCGCTGCAAAGGCCTGAGGATCGTGGGAGCGAGCCACGTAAACCGGAACCTTGTTGTTGTGCCGGGATGCCATTAGATCCACTTCCGGAGTGCCCCACTTGCGGCAGATTGACCGAAACACTGCCGGATGCAGGGACCACTCGCCACTGTCCACGGTTTGACGGCTGAGGTAATCTGCTTCCCAGTTTTCCACGCCTGGGATGTGGACTGCAGATATGGTGGACTCTGAGTCCTCCGTCCACTGAAGGATGCGTTGAACCTCCAACATTGTCAGGCGGCTGCGTGTCCCGCCTTGGTGATTGATGTAGGCAACCGCTGTCGCGTTGTCTGACTGGACTCGGATGTGCTTGCCCGCCAACAGGTGGTGAAAGGCTAAAAGAGCTAGAAGCACAGCTCTGGTTTCCAGCACATTGATCGAGAGGGCTGATTCGGACGGAGTCCAAGTGCCCTGCGCTCTGTGGTGGAGATATACCGCTCCCCAGCCGGATAGACTGGCATCCGTGGTGAGGATCACCCAGGACGGGGCCAGGAAGGAGCGTCCCTGAGACAGAGAGAGGGGCCGAAGCCACCACTGAAGGGAGCCCCTGGTCTGTGGCGACAGAGCCACTAACCTGTGCAAGGAGGAAGTCCGCTTGTCCCAACAGCGGAGAATGTCCAGCTGCAGAGGACGCAGATGGAACTGAGCAAAGGGAACCGCCTCCATTGACGCCACCATCTGACCCAGCACCTGCATTAGGTGCCTGATGGAATGACGGCGGGGCCTCAGCAAAGAGCGCACCGCCAGATGGAGGGACTGCTGTTTGACTAAGGGCAGCTTCACAAGTGCCGGCAGAGTCTCCAGTTGCATCCCTAGGTACGTGAGCTTCTGGGTCGGAGTCAGAGTGGATTTGGGCAGATTGACAAGCCACCCGAATTGGACTAGAGTGGCGAGAGTGAGAGAGACACTCCGCTGACAGTCTTCGCTGGATGAAGCCTTGACTAGAAGGTCGTCCAGGTAAGGAATCACTGCCAACCCCTGGAGGTGCAGAACCGCAACCACTGCTGCCATGACCTTGGTGAATACTCGAGGGGCCGTGGCTAACGGGAAGGGGAGAGCCACGAATTGGAAATGTTCCTCTCCGATTGCAAAACGTAGCCAACACTGGTGTGAAACTGCAATTGGCACATGCAGATAGGCATCTCTGATGTCGATGGATGCCAGGAAATCTCCTTGGGTCATTGAGGCAATGACTGATCGCAGAGACTCCATGCGAAAATGCCGCACCTGAACATGCTTGTTGAGAAGCTTGAGATCCAGGATGGGCCGGAAGGAACCGTCCTTTTTGGGGACTAGGAAGAGATTTGAGTAGAAACCTCTGAACCGTTCCCGGGCGGGAACCGGTACAATTACTCCGTTGGCCTGCAAGGATGCCACGGCCTGAGAGAAGGCGGCGGCCTTGGAGCAGGGGGGAGTTGACAGAAAAAATCTGTTTGGCGGGCTGGAAGAGAATTCTATCCTGTAGTCATGGGAGATGATATCCCGCACCCACTGATCGGAGACGTGTTGAAACCACACGTCGCCAAAGTGGGAGAGCCTGCCACCGACCAAGGACGTTGCTGGCGCGGCCAGATAGTCACGAGGAGGCTGCCTTAGTGGCAGCAGCTCCTGCGGTCTTCTGAGGACGCGGTTTCGTGCGCCAGTTGGGTTTTTGGTCCTTGGCTGAGTTGGTGGACGAGGCCGAGGGCTTAGAGGATGACCAGTTGGAGGAACGAAAGGAACGAAACCTCGACTGGTTCCTACCCTGGGCAGGTTTCCTGGTTTTAGTTTGTGGCATGGAAGTACTCTTCCCGCCAGTAGCTTCCTTAATAATTTCATCCAGTTGTTCGCCGAATAGCCTGGATCCAGCAAAAGGGAGCCCAGCAAGGTACTTCTTTGAAGAAGTATCTGCCTTCCACTCTCGAAGCCACAAGATCCTGCGGATAGCGAGGGAATTAGCCGAAGCCACCGCAGTGCGGTGAGAAGCCTCCAGCATGGCAGACATGGCATAGGATGAAAAAGCTGAAGCTTGGGAAGTTAAGGCAACCATTTCGGGCATAGATTCCCTGGTGAGGGAATGCATCTCCTCTAGAGAAGCAGAGATGGCCTTGAGAGCCCACACTGCTGCAAAAGATGGGGGAGAACGAGGCCCCAGCCGCCTCATATACAGATTTGGTCAGAGGGTCAACCTGGCGGTCAGTGGAATCCTTAAGAAAGGTGCCATCAGCCACTGATACAACGGTCCGGGCTGAGAGTCTAGACACCGGAGGGTCTACCTTTGGGGAATGAGCCCACTCCTTGACCACCTCAGGTGGAAAGGGAAAACTGTCATCAGAACCACGCTTTGGGAAGCGTTTGTCAGGACAGGCCCTAGGCTTGGTCACAGTGGCCTGAAAACTGGAGTGGTTAAAGAACACACTCCTTGTCCTCTTAGGCAAGGTAAACTGGTGCCTTTCTGCCAGAGAGGGTTGCTCCTCTGATACTGGCGGATTGAGGTCCAGTACAGAATTAATGGACGCAATCAAATCACTAACATCTGCGTCACTTTCGGACAGATCAATGGGGCACATGGAGGTAGCGTCCGAGCCCCCAGTAAAGGCATCCTCCTCGTCCTGCGAGTCAGCTCGTGAATCAGAGCCGCGGGACGAGGAAGGAGAGGGGACCCTGCGTCTCCTTTTAGGAGGACGGGGTCTGGGACCAGATGAAGAATCCTCTGTGAGCTCTGCTGAGAGAGCCCTAGCAGCAGAGGCGCCCTGAGAAGGGGGCTGATGCATGTTCAGCAAAGTCCGGGACAGCTGTCCCATGGAGTCGGCAAAAGACTGGGAGATTGACCTAGAGAAGGATTCTACCCAAGCCGGGGGTTCAGCCACAGGAGCCGGAGCAGCCGGAGAGACCACTGTGGGTGCGATTCCAGGCTGAGGCATTGTCAGGTTAGAGCAGGCATCACAATGTGGATATGTGCTCGGTTCAGGCAGCACGAGCTTACTGCATATTGAGTACAGCCTTGCTCCTTGTGTGAGACATGCTGCTGAAGTGGGGGGGTCTGAGCCAGAATGACCCCCAGAGAGTATATAAGCAGGTCCACAACCGGAGGTTGTGGCTTACCAGACCGTTTGTGTGCCCTCCAGATCCCACAGCCCGGACCCCCAGACAGATTAGCAGGGATGCTGCAGCCAGCGCCGATCGCTGAGAGAACGCTGATAAAATGGCGCCGGAGCGAGGAGAGGGGGCGGGGCCTACTCTGAGAGCGGGATCTGGAGGAGATTTACAGGGGAGGGGACATTTACTCAGAGAGGAGTGTCCCTCCCCTGTGCCGAACGGCCGCTGGGCGGAGCCGCACTGTCCCTCTGCATGATTGACATGCAAGGGCAGTGAAATCGAAACTAGGCCTCAGGCGAAGCCGGGGCCTAAATTTAAGCGATGCGGCCGGCGCGCAGGCACCATCGGCGCGGTTCTCAGGTGACAACCAGAGAACCGGCCGGAAATGTCAGAACAGTTACACAGCACACTCTCCCCAACAATAAAGTACAAGGGACCCCCCCGAATATAAACGTCTCAGATACTTAGCTTGTGAGACGCAGGGTTCCAAGTCCCTGGGGATGAGTGCTCCGTCCAGCAGGATCCTGAAGGGCTGCGGATGGAGACCGGCCTCCTGCAAAGCAGGGAGAACCGTGCTGGCTCCCACTTCAAGCCAGAGCCCGAGGGATGGTGAAGAAGTGCGGCATGTAAGGCTCCAGCCCTGGAATCAACCTTAACAACACCGCCGACACAGTGGGGTGAGAAGGGACATGCCGGGGGTCCAGGCTTGGACCCGCTTTTCTTCAAACTCTTTCCAAAAATGAAAAATCAGATGAGAATGCATGTGTGGATGTATGCCTACTGAACACAAAGCAATGAACTGGCTAGATTTGGTTATCCAGGGGGTGTATATGCTCAGAGGGAGGAGCTACACTTTTTAGTGTAGTACTTTGTGTGTCCTCCGGAGGCAGAAGCTATACACCCAATGTCTGGGTCTCCCATAGGAACAATAAAGAAAAGGGGGGGTCAGTCTTATGATCCGGTGGTGTTTCACAAGTGGAGCAGCAGCGGAGTTACAGGCGGTGGTGGTGTAGGGTGATGCTGCGAGTGTCCCAGATCCTCGTTGCAGGCGCTATGAGGTAGGCAACGTCCTGAAACTGTTGGCGGTGCGGGCTTAAAAAAAAAGTTGCATGTGCAGATTGAGCTTTTGGCTCCATGACAAGCAGAGATCTCATTTGCGCACGCGCCACCTCTAGGCGCCATTTTACTTAAGTACGCTGCTGGGAGATCAATGGCGAGAGGCAGCGCGTGCGCAGATGAGATCTTGAGCAGAGAGCGCCAACTGTGCACACAGCAACTCCGAGCACCATTATTTGAAGCCCGCAGCGCCAACATTTTCAGGATGTCCCCTGCCTCACCACCTACAGCACAGCATCTCCCCTGCCTCCTGAGACCCCTCTCCACCACCGCCCAGTAAGCTACGTTCAAATTATAAGATGCACCCCTTATTTTCCTCCCAAATTTGTGGGAGGAAAGTGCGTCTTATAATCCAAAAAAATACAGTAAGTAGAGCAGTGTATTATCTATGTAGTCAATGAATCTCATGTTAAGGTCCCCTTGAGGGATTAAAACTGCATTTATTTTTTGTATGTATTTTATTTTGTTCATTCAGCAGTAAAACTGATTAAATGATCATGTGTATCCCAGAATGTGACCATATAAAAACAATCTATGAAAAGAAGATAGGCAAGTTCACATAGCCCCTTTATAGAACTGATGCATTATGTAATAAGTCTAGCAGACATCTCAGGTGATACCATTTTCAATCAATCATCAGAAAGCTTGCTTCAGTAAAGGTATAACTTTATTGAGAACTAAAAACTGAAAAAAAAACCCCCAAAAAATAAACTTTAAATTTCCAATTGGTCATGGGTGGCGTGAAACTATGCGTTACCTGGACCAGGCTTGTGTGGGAATTCACAAATGCACAGCAGCTCTTCTTACATTAAGAAGGGGAATCCCAACACAACTCCCCCTGTCAGAATCTAGATACCGGTAATAAAGGGATCGGGGAAGTAAATATGACAGAGCTCCCTTCTGCCAATTAGAGGATCAAAACGGTCTGATAAAAGTTCTACAAAGTGCGTTTGAGTCAAGGCTGTGTGTGGACACCTTCTCTACCAGTGAAGACCAGATGGGGGCGTTTTCTCATCCTTATTACTTTCCAAGGAGAAGGGAGGAATTCTGACGTCAAAATGTGAACCATCAGGTCGCTCAAACCGAAACGTCCCCCTTAAAAACACAAAGATGAAGTGACTGTAAAAATTGCTTCTGTATAAAACAAATTAGCAGGATAAATGATACTCTACAGAAAGATCATCTTATTTAAAGTTAGGGCGGTGATTATTAGACGCTAATCAAAGTGGATGGCCGTCTTCTGGTGAAATTATTAAAATGCCATGAACAGCTGTGTTCTGCGACAGAGAACTGTACATGTTATTCACGGATGAATGGTTTACACCATGAAACAATGGATGTGGCTTGGTGGTTTTCTAATCCAAAGTTTGCGGTATTTTATAAAACTTTTCCAGAAATTAGCCATACCTTAAATTTCATTATGACATAGGCCCATATATTGATGAGCAATTATGTGTGTATATTTACAGGCAACCCAGAAAGTCAAAGTTCTGGCTACATCCCCAATACATGTATATTATATATACATACACTATAATAAATATTATATATACACATATACTAGAAGGTGGCCCGATTCTACGCATCGGGTATTCTAGAATTTACGTATTGTGTAGTTCATGTATGATTTTTGTTATATATATACATATATATACATACATATATATACATACATATATATATACATACATATATATACATACATATATATACATACATATATATACATACATATATATACATACATATATATACATACATATACATATATATACACATACATATATATATATATATATATATATATACATACATACATACATACATACATACACATACACATTATATATTATATATATATATATATATATATATATATATATATATATATATACACACACACATATATATACACATATATATACATATATACACATATATACATATATATATACACACATACATACATACATACATACATACATACACACAGTTAGGTCCAGAAATATTTGGACAGTGACACAAGTTTTGTTATTTTAGCTGTTTACAAAAACATGTTCAGAAATACAATTATATATATAATATGGGCTGAAAGTGCACACTCCCAGCTGCAATATGAGAGTTTTCACATCCAAATCGGAGAAAGGGTTTAGGAATCATAGCTCTGTAATGCATAGCCTCCTCTTTTTCAAGGGACCAAAAGTAATTGGACAAGGGACTCTAAGGGCTGCAATTAACTCTGAAGGCGTCTCCCTCGTTAACCTGTAATCAATGAAGTAGTTAAAAGGTCTGGGGTTGATTACAGGTGTGTGGTTTTGCATTTGGAAGCTGTTGCTGTGACCAGACAACATGTGGTCTAAGGAACTCTCAATTGAGGTCAAGCAGAACATCCTGAGGCTGAAAAAAAAGAAAAAAATCCATCATCAGAGAGATAGCAGACATGCTTGGAGTAGCAAAATCAACAGTCGGGTACATTCTGAAAAAAAAGGAATTGACTGGTGAGCTTGGGAACTCAAAAAGGCCTGGGCGTCCACGGATGACAACAGTGGTGGATGATCGCCGCATACTTTCTTTGGTGAAGAAGAACCCGTTCACAACATCAACTGAAGTCCAGAACACTCTCAGTGAAGTAGGTGTATCTGTCTCTAAGTCAACAGTAAAGAGAAGACTCCATAAAAGTAAATACAAAGGGTTCACATCTAGATGCAAACCATTCATCAATTCCAAAAATAGACAGGCCAGAGTTAAATTTGCTGAAAAACACCTCATGAAGCCAGCTGAGTTCTGGAAAAGTATTCTATGGACAGATGAGACAAAGATCAACCTGTACCTGAATGATGGGAAGAAAAAAGTTTGGAGAAGAAAGGGAACGGCACATGATCCAAGGCACACCACATCCTCTGTAAAACATGGTGGAGGCAACGGGATGGCATGGGCATGCATGGCTTTCAATGGCACTGGGTCACTTGTGTTTATTGATGACATAGCAGACAAGAGTAGCCGGATGAATTCTGAAGTGTAACGGGATATACTTTCAGCCCAGATTCAGCCAAATGCCGCAAAGTTGATCGGACGGCGCTTCATAGTACAGATGGACAATGACCCCAAGCATACAGCCAAAGCTACCCAGGAGTTCATGAGTGCAAAAAAGTGGAACATTCTGCAATGGCCAAGTCAATCACCAGATCTTAACCCAATTGAGCATGCATTTCACTTGCTCAAATCCAGACTTAAGACGGAAAGACCCACAAACAAGCAAGACCTGAAGGCTGCGGCTGTAAAGGCCTGGCAAAGCATTAAGAAGGAGGAAACCCAGCGTTTGGTGATGTCCATGGGTTCCAGACTTAAGGCAGTGATTGCCTCCAAAGGATTCGCAACAAAATATTGAAAATAAAAATATTTTGTTTGGGTTTGGTTTATTTGTCCAATTACTTTTGACCTCCTAAAATGTGGAGTGTTTGTAAAGAAATGTGTACAATTCCTACAATTTCTATCAGATATTTTTGTTCAAACCTTCAAATTAAACGTTACAATCTGCACTTGAATTCTGTTGTAGAGGTTTCATTTCAAATCCAATGTGGTGGCATGCAGAGCCCAACTCGCGAAAATTGTGTCACTGTCCAAATATTTCTGGACCTAACTGTATAGATGTTGTTGTGTGTAGTTACCAAGTGTTTGTGTAGGGCCCTGTACATGTTCTGGGTGTTGTCTGGGTGTGGTGGGGGGTGAGAGTGGTGTTGTATATGTATTGCGTGTGTTACGTTGTTTGTGGAGCGCGGTGTGTCTGTAGCGTTGTGTGTGTGTGTGTGTGTGTTGCGCGGTTTGTGTGGGTGTGGTGTGTTTTGGGGGGAGGTATGTTTTGTGCAATGTGTGTGTTGTGCGGTATGTGCGTATATTTATGTATGCCGCGGTGTTTGTGTGTTGGGTGTTGTGTGTGTGCGGCGTTGTCTGTGTGTGTGGGTGTCTGAAGGGCGGTGTTTGTGGTTCCCAGTGTGTGTGTGGTGTGTTGTGTGTGTGTGTGTGTGTGGGGGGGAGGTGTGCACCTCCCATCGTGCCCCATGCCCCATGCTGCACACCCCCCATCGTGCTCCATCCCCTATGCTGCGCATTCCCCATCGTGCTCCATCCCCCATGCTGCGCACCCCCCATCGTGCTCCATCCCCCATGCTGCGCACCCCCCATCGTGCTCCATCCCCCATGCTGCGCACCCCCCAATCGTGCTCCATCCCCCATGCTGCACACCCCCCCATCGTGCTCCATCCCCCATGCTGCGCACTCCCCATCGTGCTCCATCCTCCATGCTGCGCACTCCCCATCGTGCTCCATCCCCCATGCTGCGCACTCCCCATCGTGCTACATCCCCCATGCTGCGCACCCCCCATCGTGCTCCATCCCCCATGCTATAATAGTTCTCCTATTATACTCAGAGAGAAGTATAATAGGAGGACTATAATAGGAGGAGTAGTCCTGGGGGGAGAGGAGTATAATGCCGGCTCCCTGCACATGTGTACCGGGAGCCGGTGTACGCTGGTAACTATGATACACAACGGGTAACTAAGGGACCTTAGTTACCCGATGTGTATAATGGTTACCAGCGTTCACCGGCTCCGTCACGATCCCAGCATCGCAAAGTTATGTCTGGCGCTGCTGGGATCGTGACGGAGCCGGTGTACACTGGTAACTATGATACACATCGGGTAACCAAGGGACCTTAGTTACCCGATGTGTATAATGGTTACCAGCGTTCACCGGCTCCGTCACGATCCCAGCATCGCAAGGTTATGTCTGGCGCTGCTGGGATCGTGACAGAGCCGGTGTACACTGGTAACTATGATACACATCGGGTAACCAAGGGACCTTAGTTACCCGATGTGTATAATGGTTACCAGCGTTCACCGGCTCCGTCACGATCCCAGCAGCGCAAGGTTATGTCTGGTGATGCGTGCGGAGGGCCGGGGCGAGCGGCCAATCCATGCGGAGGGCGGGGCCAGGCCGCGGCGAGCGACCAATCCGTGGGGGGGGCGGAGCCGAGGCGAGCGGCCAATCCGTGCGGCGGGGCCATGGCGAGCCCAGCGGCCAATCAGCTTTGTGTCACCGTAAGGACACAATTTTGGAGCAAGACAGACAGACAGAATAAGGCAATATTAATTATATATATATATATATATATATATATATATATATATATATATATATATATATATATATATATATATATATATATATATATATATATATATATATATATATATATATTTATTAATATTGCCTTATTCTGTCTGTCTGTCTGTCATGCTCCAAAATTGTGTCCTTACGGTGACACAAAGCTGATTGGCCGCTGGGCTCGCCATGGCCCCGCCCCCCCACACGGATTGGCCCCTCGCCCAGGCTGCGCCCCCACACGGATTGGCCAGCCGCTCGCCCAGGCTCCGCCCCCCCACAGATTGGCCTCTCGCCCCGGCACCCTGCAGGCATTGGCAATTCGGCCACGCCACGCCCCGCCCCCCTCACGCAATGCACGCTAGCTCTGGCCCCGCCCCCTGCCTCCCCCCGCGCATTCCCCGAACGGACACGGCTGTCACGGAGGTGAGTACTGTACTCCCCCCCCCCCAACCCCCCCCCCCATCCCCCCCCCCCGCACATTCCCCGAACTGACACGGCTGTCACGGAGGTGAGTACTGTACAAAACCCACCCACCCCCACCCCCCCACCCCCCCCGGCCCCGCTCGCACGGGAGTGGTGTGGATACGTTGGTAACCATGCTCGCATGGTTACAAGCGCATCAAGGTCCTGCTGCGGCGGAAGATTTACACGCACACACATAACAGCACACACACAAACATACACACACATCAGATCACACTCACTCTCACACACACCTCACACACACCTCACACACACCTCACACACACCTCACATCGCATCCACACACTCACAGCATCCGGCGATATCGCTTGCTTCTCGGCCTCGATACTGTGCTGTTGTGACCTTCCAGGACCTGACGGAGGATCACATGGCCAGAGGCATGTGGTATCTCCGGATGTTTTGAGTGTGAGCGCGTATGTGCGATATCGTCAGTGTCTGTGTGTGTGAGTGGATGCGATCGGGTGTGTGTGAGTGGATGCGATCGGGTGTGTGTGAGTGGATGCGATCGGGTGTGTGTGAGTGGATGCGATCGGGTGTGTGTGAGTGGATGCGATCGGGTGTGTGTGAGTGGATGCGATCGGGTGTGTGTGAGTGGATGCGATCGGGTGTGTGTGAGTGGATGCGATCGGGTGTGTGAGTGTCGGCAGAGGAGCACGGCGTGCTGGAGGAGGCTGGGAGCAGAGAGGCTGATCATGGGGAAGGCTGGGAGGGGGAGGCTGATGCTGGGGGAGACTGGGAGGGGAAGGCTGATGCTGGGGGAGACTGGGAGGGGAAGGCTGATGCTGAAGGAGGCTGGGAGGGGGAGGCTGGGAGGAAGGAGGCTGGGAGGAGAGAGGCTGATCCTGGGGAAGGCTGGGAAGGGGAGGCTGATGCTGAGGGAGGCTGGAAGGAGAGAGGCTGATGCTGGGGGAGGCTGATGCTGA